>NC_085996.1:33474521-33649521 GCF_030014385.1 Trichomycterus rosablanca
TTTTTCACTCCATCGTTTATTTAATGTTATTTTAATTCATCAGGATAATCTGTTGGCCACCTAAGTAGAATGGGTCCCTGTTGAATCAGGTTCCTCTCAAAGTTTCTTTTATATAAGGAGGATGTTTTTCCTTGCCAGTGTTGCCCTTGACTTACTTATTAGGGATTTTTGAGACAATGTCCATAGTAAAAGTGTAAACAAATAAAATTTTGACTTAATACCACATATTTAATGTTAGCCATAACATTAAAACCACCTCCTGGTTTCTACACACACTGTCCATTTTATCAGCTCCACTTACCATATAGAAGCACTTTATAGTTCTACAATTACTGACTGTAGTCCATCCGTTTCTCTAAATATCTTTTTCGCCTGCTTTCACCCTGTTCTTCAATGGTCAGGACCCCCACAGGACCACTACAGAGCAGGTATTATTTGGGTGGTGGATGATTCTCAGCACTGCAGTGACAATGACAGGGTGGTGGTGTGTTAGTGTGTGTTGTGCTGGTATGAGTGGATCAGACACAGCAGCGCCGCTGGAGTTTTTAAATACTGTGTCCACTCACTGTCCACTCTATTAGACACTCCTACCTAGTTGGTCCACCTTGTAGATGTAAAGTCAGAGACGATCGCTCATCTATTGCTGCTGTTTCAGTTGGTCATCTTCCAGACCTTTATCAGTGGTCACAGGACGCTGCCCACGAGGCACTGTTGGCTGGATGTTTTTGGTTGGTGGACTATTCTCAGTCCAGCAGTAACAGTGATGTGTTTAAAAACTGATCCACTCATACCAGCACAACACACACTAACACACCACCACCATGTCAGTGTCACTGCAGTGCTGAGAATGATCCACCACCCAAATAATACCTGGTCTGTGGTGGTCCTGGGAGAGTCCTGACCATTGAAGATCAGGGTGAAAGCAGGTTAAACAAGTATGTAGAGAAACAGATGGACTACAGACAATAATTGTAGAACTACAAAGTGCTTCTGTATGGTAAGTGGAGCTGATAAAATGGACAGTAAGTGTAGAAACAATGCATTTAAAATATACACCCCTTTCAGTGTATTATTCTTTACATTTTCGGCATTTAGCAGACGCTTTTATCCAAAGCGACTTACAGTTGTTACAGTGTACAATCGAAGCAATTGAGGGTTAAGGGCTTTGCTCAAGGGCCCAACAGTGGCAACCTGGCAGTGGTGGGTCTTGAACCAGCAAACTTCTGATTACTAGTCCAGTACCTTAACCACTAGGCTACAACTGTGTCCTGTGTCTTTGTAATTTAAAAGCAAAGCAACAGCATTGCCCATAGAGATGATCCTGTCCTACAGTGAAGTATATTCATCAGCTAAGCCACAGAAAAAAAAGATCTTTTTAGCTTGGTTAAGCTCCAGCAAACAAATTTATTCTGGGTTTGTGGTGTTTATCCGGTTGGTAATGCATACAAAGTCAGCTGGGAAATATGTGAGAAGCAGACCCAGTGCACCAGAATGGATTAAAGAGAGGAGCTGGATCTCCCTGCAGCGTTCCGCCCCTCCAAACGAAAAGCTGAAAAGCTGAAGCCAATGGGCATTACAGCTAAAGCTGGCTAATTGAAAGCATTAATAAATAAAAGTGAAACCTTTATTAATGTTTTAATTGCACAGATTTGATGATGGGTGGAGAAAGGAAGCGAGGGAGAGTGAGTAGAGTGCAGGATAGTCTTAAATTAACAGACTAGAGGGTCAGTCTGAATAGTGCTGGCTGAACTATCAGTCAGGGGTTTACTGTATGTGTGAACTGGCTACTGTCTCAATTAAAACCTGTCACACAGGGCATGACCCACATACTGTTCACTGCTGTTCACTGTAAAACTGAAAGTGAGATAAGATGTCAAAAATATAGCAAGTACTGCATACATACAGAGAGATTTTTCACAGTTTTTAATTATTAAGCACTAGAAATAGTTTCTTATTTTATTCTCATAAGTTTTTTTTTTTTTTTTTAACTGTCCATTAGTGGTGTGCGATACTGCAAAATTTGGTATCGATCCGATACCAAGTAAATACAGGGCCAGTATCGACGATATCGATACTGATACCAATACGTTTTATTAATTAAGGTAGATGCATCCTTAAATTGCTAAATTTGAATAAATTTTCATGACATTTAAGTGTATTATTGTAATACATAAATTGTTTGTAAGTAGCTGCTCTCAGTAGGGTTGTAAATAAATTCAGTTGTTTAAAGTGGTCCGATTTCTTGTTTCTGGTGCTTTACTTTCTCACAACGTTACCACAAAGCGGCTAACGCATAGTTGTGAATGAGTGAATACATTTGTAAATTTTTAATAGTGACCAAATACAAGTGTCCTTGTTAATTTACATATATTTTTATATTTACATAATCTGTTTACATATATAAGCACAAAGTCAAAAGAAAAGAGCTCTCATTCACCAAAACACGAAATAAGAGCCTCACTGAGCAAGTGCGCATGCTCCGATTCATGTGCATAAGGTGCGTCCGTACTTTACATACGTATAGTTTACACTATTATTTCCATAAAATCGCCCCTATTTCTGTATTTGCAATACAAAGTATTCAAAAACTTACAATCTTCCCATGCCTACTAATGTACTGATGTCTGTTAGAATTTTAACAACATAACAACGTGACAGTACCACAACACAACACAGCAGAGCAGGAGGGGAGGAGCAAAGTAGTGCATGTAAAATGTGAGAGGAGCGGAGTGTGTACAGACATGGGCTGCGTCCGGAATCGCATACTTCCATACTCAAGTACGCGAAATGAGGACGCGAGAGCGGTTAGTATGTCCGAATACAATACACAAAGAGGTACGCGAGAAGTACCCGGATGACCTACTTATTGGGCAGCCATGTTTGAGTATGCAAGCGATGCACACTTGCGGTCCGTTAATGTATCCCATAATGCAACTGGAGCTGCGTAGGCGTTCGAAGCGTAATAAGAAACAAGAAAGATAGCGGTCCTCTGTTTACAAGTGTAAGTAAGATAAATAAAATAAAACATTTTAAAGACGAATTAATAACAAAAACATGATAAATATCCAAAAATTTGGCGAGTGGGGTTTGTAATGAGTCTGTAACCATGGTGATATTACGTCATCACGTCCCACGTCATCACTTGACGTTGGAAAGATGGCGGATGTAGTGCGTAGCGGTGTTGTGTGCATACTGCATACTTCTGTACTGGAAGTATGTACTTTTTTACCGGCAGAGTAGTGCATACTTCCTCCAATCTAGTACATACTCTCTAAGTATGCGATTCCGGACGCAGCTATGGTCTTTACTTTCTGACGAAACCGGAGAAACGTGCTGAATGTAGCAGAGAAAAAGTCAAATTAAAGTATCAATCCCATCACACTAGTATCGATTCAATTTTACTAAAAGAAAAAAAGCCTAAATACCTCCAGTTTAACTGAAACCAGTTTTAATACACAGTAGTTAATTGGCTGATTTAGTACCTAAGAGGAAATAACCATTTTTCCACAAGGCCAGTTTTTTTTTTTTTCTATTCTTTTAATTAATTATTAAAGCAAACCTGGTGTACACAGTCCTGACCCAACAAAGCCATTACTGCCATTGTATTGTTTTTATAATTGGTTATAATTGCTGGAAAAGAATCCAGAGATCAACAAGTTCATCTTTATTATTAGAGAAATGAAAAATAAAAGCCAAGACTCACAGGCTGCATTACTAACACATGAGATGTGAATCCATAGAGTACTTTCTAATTTCTTAATTATTTGTATTAAATTCAATATAAAGATAAACTGTTTGAAACACAGAGACAGTTGGAGCATGGTATGGAATGTCATGACCCTTTGGTACCTCCACATAGTCCAGTTCTACCTCCATAGTTGTTTTAAAATCTATGGTAATTTTCTGCATTAAATTCAACTAATTGTTGTATTCACTATTTACGTTATTTATCTAAAATATTTTACTTAACCATTTTATAAATAAATAAATAAGTAGGCTTACCTGTGGCCGGGGATGTCCAGTTACTAGGCAGGTGAGTTCCAGGGTTTCACCCTCACGAATAGTGTACACCCTTTCTGTGTAGCGTTCCTCCTCCACATTACATGCATGTCCTGAGTGCACGATCCTGACAGAAGGGGGAGCTATGGAAAGAAAAAAAAAAAAAAAAAAACTAAATGTCTATTAAAGAACATCATAAAAATATTTCAACCAAACACGCATGACAAGTAACTCAAAAGTTGCTCCGGAGCCGGCAAATCTAGCGCCGGCAAATCTAGCGCCGACCAGTCGCCAAGCGAAAATCAGGGCAAAAATCGAGTAGTGTGAACTAGGCATAACCAGAAGTGCAAGATAGAGATTATTTACATATTTTACAAATGTATTTCTTTCAGTTGCATTGTCCGATGTTACCAGATGCCTTTCAATTCTCACTTAAATGTTATTTTTTTAAAGGAGAAAGCAGAATGTTTTCAACAGTCAGTTCATGATGGGTGGTTAAGTGCAGACTAATAGGTTAAAATGGCAATTATATTAATTTTAAACAACACAAGTATGCAATATTTTCAAGATGTATTGTTCATTTCAGAATAAAGCTTAATGTGCTTATAAATGCAAAAAGATCCCACAAATAAACTTAGTTTTAAAAAGTTACTCAGTGAGTCCATTTGATTTCTTTTGGAAACAGAAGGGAAGATTTTACTTTATATTTGAGACTGTACTCTGCTCCTGCTATTACTTACATCAATAGAGGTGAGTGAGAGAGTGTTAGGGACATCTATGTTTCTTTGATGAGACAGTGCCATCAGATCAGGTCTTTCTTTACATTTTTCCTTTTTCTTTCATGTTGACAGATGTGTGTTCATATTTACATCATAAACTTTTATCCTTTTTGTAGCTGTTTTGGTCCTTTTGGGTCTTTCTTTCCATTCAAAGATTCCATGATGTTAGCTTTGCAAATACACACTCCAACTCCAGTTCCAACTCCAGTTCCAACTGGAATTTACCATCACGTTATTCTCACCAGTAGTTTTGAATTTGATACATTTATATATGTATACTATATATTCTCACCAGTAGTTCATATACAGGTCCTTCTAAAAAAATTAGCATATTGTGATAAAGTTCATTATTTTCCATAATGTAATGATAAAAATTAAACTTTCATATATTTTAGATTCATTGCACACCAACTGAAATATTTCAGGTCTTTTATTGTTTTAATACTGATGATTTTGGCATACAGCTCATGAAAACCCAAAATTCCTATCTCAAAAAATTAGCATATTTCATATGCTAATAAAAGAATAAAAGAAAAGTGTTTTTAATACAAAAAAAGTCAACCTTCAAATAATTATGTTCAGTTATGCACTCAATACTTGGTCGGGAATCCTTTTGCAGAAATGACTGCTTCAATGCGGCGTGGCATGGAGGCAATCAGCCTGTGGCACTGCTGAGGTGTTATGGAGGCCCAGGATGCTTCGATAGTGGCCTTAAGCTCATCCAGAGTGTTGGGTCTTGTGTCTCTCAACTTTCTCTTCACAATATCCCACAGATTCTCTATGGGGTTCAGGTCAGGAGAGTTGGCAGGCCAATTGAGCACAGTAATACCATGGTCAGTAAACCATTCACCAGTGGTTTTGGCACTGAGAAGGTGCCAGGTCGTGCTGAAAAATGAAATCTTCATCTCCATAAAGCTTTTCAGCAGATGGAAGCATGAAGTGCTCCAAAATCTCCTGATAGCTAGCTGCATTGACCCTGCCCTTGATAAAACACAGTGGACCAACACCAGCAGCTGACATGGCACCCCAGACCATCACTGACTGTGGGTACTTGACACTGGACTTCAGGCATTTTGGCATTTCCTTCTCCCCAGTCTTCCTCCAGACTCTGGCACCTTGATTTCCGAATGACATGCAAAATTAGCTTTCATCCGAAAACAGTACTTTGGACCACTGAGCAACAGTCCAGTGCTGCTTCTCTGGTTCAAAAGTGGCTTGACCTGGGGAATGCGGCACCTGTAGCCCATTTCCTGCACTCGCCTGTGCACGGTGGCTCTGGATGTTTCTACTCCAGACTCAGTCCACTGCTTCCGCAGGTCCCCCAAGGTCTGGAATCGGCCCTTCTCCACAATCTTCCTCAGGGTCCGGTCACCTCTTCTCGTTGTGCAGCGTTTTCTGCCACACTTTTTCCTTCCCACAGACTTCCCACTGAGGTGCCTTGATACAGCACTCTGGGAACAGCCTATTCGTTCAGAAATTTCTTTCTGTGTCTTACCCTCTTGCTTGAGGGTGTCAATGATGGCCTTCTGGACAGCAGTCAGGTCGGCAGTCTTACCCATGATTGCAGTTTTGAGTAATGAACCAGGCTGGGAGTTTTTAAAAGCCTCAGGAATCTTTTGCAGGTGTTTAGAGTTAATTCGTTGATTCAGATGATTAGGTTAATAGCTCGTTTAGAGAACCTTTTCATGATATGCTAATTTTTTGAGATAGGAATTTTGGGTTTTCATGAGCTGTATGCCAAAATCATCAGTATTAAAACAATAAAAGACCTGAAATATTTCAGTTGGTGTGCAATGAAACTAAAATATATGAAAGTTGAATTTTTATCATTACATTATGGAAAATAATGAACTTTATCACAATATGCTAATTTTTTGAGAAGGACCTGTATATATTAGGGTTGGGCGATATTGCCGATTTTCATACCGTCTTCAAAAAATACCGCGGTATACGGTATTACCGCGCAGGCGTGTAGGGGGCGTGTCTGTCTGTTAGTGATGGGTCGTTCGCGAACGATACGATTCTATTGAACGGCTCTTTGAAATGAACTAAAGGAACCCGAGTCGCGACTCTGTTATATAGGGTGTGTTCGAAAAGCTAGGGAGCTCTCTACATGTATTTTTATTTTATAGTGACTGATTAATTCCATCTACTGATGCGAAGCGGAGTGGGTGAAATACAGCCGATTAGAACTGCGCAGTTATCACGGGGAGCGACACACACACACACACACAGATAAAGAGAGCGCTAGTACTATTATGACAAATAATTGAGAAAAAACTCGTTTAATGATGTTAAATCTGATTGGTTCATGGCGTGTATGTTTTAAAGCAGAAACAAACACAGGCACAAACACATCTCTGCACAAGAGAGGATTTTTATGAAACTTAATGCAATGCAACCAGTCTGTCTCTTTCCTGTAGTTTCCTTTTAAAATAAATCTTTTTTCTCATTGAAGTGTTGTTTGAATTATGCCTACATTTAAGGCAAGGTAGCAAAATGTTCATGATCGTTCATCATTGATATTAATATCGGGGCTGTCTTATACTAAGCGAACAGTTAGCATTTTGCCATTCAAACCAATGGGATGGGATAGCACAGTGCGCAAGCATGTCAACTCACAAGCTCGATTTTGCAAATAAAGACACATGTGCAAGTTTATACAAGTTCAATAATCATTTATTTACGTTATTCCGTTTCTCCGCACCGTCAGCCATGTTTTAAGCCAAGGACACTTCCGATGCTCACTCGTTCCTGAAATGTTAAGATACCGAACTACAGCTTATTAAGGCATCTAAGGTTTCAAACAGCCTCCTTCTCGAGAGCGCGCATAGGATGACGTAAAACGCGTCTATGTAGAGCGCGCACTAGTTTTTGTGTTATCACCTCAGTGATCACCTCCACAACCAATCAGTGAGCTCCAACCGCCCTCTGGCATTAAGAAACAATAAAAAAAGAAACAAATATAATAGTTGTGGTCAGTCACAATTGCTTTTTTTTAGATCAAGTAGAGGAAAAAAATATGGAATCACTCAAATCTGAGGAAAAAATTATGGAATCATTAGAAAACACTGCACCATTATTACTTTGTTGCACCACCTCTGGCTTTTATAATGGTTTAAACTCTATGAGGCATGGAGTTAACTAATGACAAACAGTATTCTTCATCAATCTGCCTTCAACTGTCTCTTGCTGTTGCCAGATCAGCTTTGCAGGTTGGAACCTTGTCATTGACCATTTTCTTCAATTTCCACCAGAGATTTTCAAATGGATTGAGATCCGGACTATTTGCAGGCCATGCCATTGACATTATATGTTTTCTTGAAGGAAAGTTTTCACGTCCTTTGCCCTATGGCAAGATGCATTATCATCTTGAAAAATGAAGTCATCATCACCAAACATCCTTTCAACTGATGGAATAAGAAAAGCGTCCAAAATGTCAATGTGGACTTTGGCATTTATTGAAGACCATCTCCCCTGTGCCTTTACCCGACATGCAGGCCCATATCATCAACAACTGTGGAAATTAACATGTTTTCTTTAGGCAGTTATCTTCATAAATTTCATTGGACAGACACCAAACAAAAGTTCCAGCATCATCACCTTGCCCAATGCAGATTCGCGATTCATCACTGAAGATCACTTTTATCCAGTCACCCACAGTCCACGATTGCTTTTCTTTAGCCTACTTTAACCTTGTTCTTTTCTTTTTAGGTGTTAATGGTGGCTTTTGTTTGGCTTTTCTGTATGTAAATCCCATTTCTTTTAGGTGATTTCTTACAGTTCAGTCACAGACATTGACTCCACTTTCCGGCCACTTGTTTCTCATTTGTTTTGTTGTGCATTTTCTGTTTTCAAGACATATTGCTTTAAGTTTTCTATCTTGATGCTTTGATGTCTTACTTGGTCTACCAGTATGCTTCCCTTTTACAACCTTCCCATTTTGTTTGTACTTGGTCCAGATTTTAAACACAGCTTACTGGGAACAACCAACATCTTTTGCGACATTCCACAATGATTTATCTTCTTGAAGGAGTTTTATAATCCTCTCATTTGTTTCAACTGACATATCTTGTGTTGGAACCATGATTCATGACAATCTGCTTTGTGCAACAGCTCTCCGAGGTGTGAGCACTCTTTTTAAACTGAAGAATAATTAGCAAATCTAATCTGCTGCAGATGTTTTGTTTTTAAACTGCAAATTACAGAGTGATTCCATAATTTTTTCCTCAGATTTGAGTGATTCCATATTTTTTTCCTCTACTTGATCTAAAAAAAGCAATTGTGACTGACCACAACTATTATATTTGTTTCTTTTTTTTATTGTTTCTTAATGCCAGAAGGTTGACATTTTGAAAAATGATAGTTTTGTGGCATGTCTGTGATTTATTTTTTTTCTACAAAATTAAACAATTGACAGAACATCTTCCAAGAGTGGTGATTCCATAATTTTTGCCAGGGGTTGTATATGTACATATATATTGATCAGCCATAACATTACAACCATTACGATAACATGGCGGTGGTGTGTTAGTGTGTGTTGTGCTGGTATGAGTAGATAAGACACAGCAGCGCTGCTGGACTTTTTAAATACTGTGTCCACTCTATTAGACACTCCTACCTAGTTGGTCCACCTTGTAGATGTAAAGTCAGAGACGATCGCTCATCTATTGCTGCTGTTTGAGTTGGTCATCTTCTAGACCTTCATCAGTGGTCACAGGACGCTGCCCTTGGGGTGCTATTGACTAGATGTTTTTGGTTGGTGGACTATTCTCAGTCCAGCAGTGACAGTAAGGTGTTTAAAATCTCCATCAGCGCTGCTGTGTCTGATCCACTCATACCAGCACAACACACACTAACACATCACCACCATGTCAGTGTCACTGCAGTGCTGAGAATGACCCACCACCTAAATAATACCTGCTCTGTGGTGGTCCTGGGAGAGTCCTGACCATTGAAGAACAGCATAAAAAGGGGGCTAACAAAGCATGCAGAGAAACAGGTGGACTACAGTCAAGTGCTTCTATATGGTACGTGAAGCTGATAAAATGTACAGTAAGTGTAGAAACAAGGAGGTGGTTTTAATGTTATGGCTGTTCAGTGTATATATATATATATATATACACCATAAAATACCATTGGGGTGGCATAACATTTGGCTTTCAAGCCAATAAGTGCTATTACTGCCAACATTTATATTTACAGCATTTGGCTGATGCCTAATCCAACCAGACTTACCACTGTAATTGAATTATATGCAGGCAATTGGAGCACCCTTCTGATTACTAGTCCAGTATCTCAACCAATAAGCTACCACTGCCCAGACTACAAGAGAAAAGTGCACCACACTCACTAGAAATGTGTATCACCTCTGTTAATTAAAAAACAGATAAACATTTGTGTCTTTTTGTTTGACTGACTTGATGAGCAGAATATACTGAGTCTTACAATTTGAAATGTTTTTTAAAATGAGCCTACAAGTCAATACCTGATCTGCTCCTGACACTCTGAGGAACAGATGGAACAACGAAACAGGAATCAATGTGAATGATGGAATACGGTCTGTTAATGCTTTTCCAAGATAATTAAACAGGACTGATGTACACCTCTAGAATGAAACGAGTTATTTGGTGATTCATCCAATCTTGTTGTGTATTTTTCCCTACCTTAAAACACAGTAAGGGAGGGGGGCAATCAGAACAAAGCATTCTAACTGCCTGGTAATCAAGTTTAAATGCAGTGTGCAGTTAGTAGCAGGTGTCGGGAGCAGTTTCAGTCAGCTGCTAGTAAATTAGTTATTCATTTTACATGCATTGTAAAAGTAAAATACTGTTTTTATAATTTACAGTATTATGCTGTACATATTTGGGCAAATATGGACGTGCCTTAGTTTACAGTAAAATACAAGAAACCGCAATGCATGCTTGGATTTCCATTCTTTAGGCAGGAGTTAGAAGCTTACATGAACACTGTTTTCTTTTAATCAGCATCAGCAAAACGCGATATTGTTTGATTCTGAATCCAGGTTTAGTATACGTCTATATTCGTGTGGTAAACCGCTGTTTAGGAAACAAAAATATTCGTTTTTATATCGGGTCCATTCAAATGTGCCTTGACAGTTGAGGTGGTTGAATTGCAAACTTTATTTAAAACGCGGTAAAATATAAAAAATATTTGACACTTTATGTGTTCATTTCATCGACGCTTTTTAATCAGAGTTAATTCGGTGTTTTTGGTTTCAAGAGCTAAGTTGTTAATAGTGCTGTATAACGGTAGCGGTGTGTTTAGAGGTTCTTTTGAGAACGTTAGTATACACTTCAACTGATGGTGTTGTTATTGTTACTGCTTTTGTTTTAGTATAGTAATTTTAAATATATCTGTCTGCTATTTCTTACCACCCACAAGCCAGACATTGGCGGGTTTTGAGTTAACAAAATAATATAAGACAAGCCCAGACACATGCCAAAGCTTAAAGTTTTTTTATGTTCAGATGTTGCTACGTTTGTTCAGGTTTATAAGCTGTTTACTATAATGTTTTACTGTCAGTTTTGCGATTGCGTGAGTGCCACTAACTTCTTCCCATATTTTCTTCTTTTGTAATCTATTTTAAGGATGTGTATTAAAATGTTGATGTTATTTTAGATTATTTTTATGCATAAAATTCTAAATGTTCACAAACACTGGCAACAATTTTGGGGGTTTGTTGAATTGTTGAATATGTATGTTTTTGTTCAAAACTCACACTGTTTAAATAAAAGAGGAAATAAAAAGAAAATTGTAGTGTTTGTTTTGTGTGACATTAAGTTTTGTAAAGACGTCTAGTTTTTATTGTATTATCAATTGCAATTAGGTTTTCACTGCAGTACTGGAACTTACTGTGCAGTGTGTATGGTAATTACGGTAATGAAATGGTAACCTATTACAGTTCTTTACTGTAAATATGCTCCACAGTAAGTTATTGTAAAATTACAGTACTTTACTGGCAACTATGCTGGAAATGTACAGTATATTACTGTAAGCTTACGGTCATTTTACTGTAAAATGATGGTAATTAACTGTTAACACATTATAGTTATTTACTGTAAAAAAAAAAAAAAGGCTCTACAGTTATTTACTGTAAAATTACAATACTTTTTTTTACAGTGTTCCTACATCCAGTCCTGAGTGTGTTAGCTAGTGGAGCACATTGTCCTGTTTAATTTGCTCAGATAGACAGTTACATGTAGGAAGACTGATCTGAGGTGAGCCCTCCTTCACCCTTCTGTCATTGATTTATTAATTCATGAAACCTGCAGGAGATGATTAGGACTTTATGAAGGTGTAAAAGTGAAACAGGCTGATTCTTGCCCAGGTTAAAGTAGGGCTTTTTGTATGAGCGATAGAGCTCCTGTACAAAAGACTCTCTTACATCACAAACCCTACTTATCACATTTCTTCCAGAGTCTGTTTCAGAATAAAAATATTGTTCTGCTGCTTTCTGTTGGTTTTTTTTACAGGCTTTACTCCTGAAACTAATAAAACATGAATTAATTCTACTTCAGCCGGTCCCCGTGGTCTTTTCCCTCACATGTGGAGTCCGAAGAGAACGTAGCAATTTAGCACATTTAACATGTGCCCTTTTCATGAAAATGTAACAGTTATTAAGTGAGAAACATGAAAGTCTAACTGCAAGCCAGCGCCTAAACCCAGGTGGACTGACGTGAATCTAACAGGACGAGCCCTGCTACAATTTCTGAGTAATTATCATGAGGGCTCGAGTGTGAACAGAGGCTGATATATTACAGGGAGGATTGCTTATTTGAATCACCTAAGAAATCAGACTGATTCAGAAATAAAAGAGCTGTTTGCCAATGATAGAGAGCAGGAAGTTCTAATAATTTGTCAATTAAATACAAATCAATACAGATCAATGGCTTAGTATACAGCTAATACTAAAGTGATTAAAAAGTAAAGCCACCAAATGTCCACCAAGTTTTTATGTCCAACTACTGTTACCTCTGCCTAAATGTTGCTGTTGTCCTGTTTTGATTTAGCCTACAAAGCCAAAAATGGACCAGCCCCAAGCTACACTATATTGCCAAAAGTATTCACTCACCCATCCAAATAATTGATTTCAGGTGTTCCAATCACTTCCATGGCCACAGGTGTATAAAACCAAGCACCTAGGCATGCAGACTGCTTCTACACACATTAGTGAAAGAATGGGTCGCTCTCAGGAGCTCAGTGAATTCCAGTGTGGTACCGTGACAGGATGCCACCTGTGCAACAAGTCCAGTCGTGAAATTTCCTCGCTACTAAATATTCCACAGTCAACTGTCAGTGGTATTATAACAAAGTGGAAGTGATTGGGAACAACAGCAACTCAGCCACAAAGTGGTAGCCACGTAAAATGACAGAGCGGGGTCAGCGGATGCTGAGGTGCGTAGTGCGCAGAGGTCGCCAACTTTCTGCAGAGTCAGTCGCTACAGACCTCCAAACTTCATGTGACCTTCAGATTAGCTCAAGAACAGTGTGTAGAGAGCTTCATGGAATGGGTGTCCATGGCCAAGCAGCTGCATCCAAGCCTTACAGCACCAAGCGCAATGCAAAGCGTCGGATGCAGTGGTGTAAAGCACGCCGCCACTGGACTCTAGAGCAGTGGAGACGTGTTCTCTGGAGTGACGAATGACGCTTCTCGGTCTGGCAATCCGATGGACGAGTCTGGGTTTGGTGGTTGCCAGGAGAACGGTACTTGTCTGACTGCATTGTGCCGAGTGTAAAGTTTGGTAGGAGGGGGGATTATGGTGTGGGTTTGTTTCTCAGGAGTTGGGCTCGGCCCCTTAGTTCCAGTGAAAGGAACTCTTGATGCTTCAGCATACCAAGAGATTTTGGACTTTGGATTTCATGCTCCCAACTTTGTGGGAACAGTTTGGGGATGGCTCCTTCCTGTTCCAACATGACTGCACACCAGAGCACAAAGAAAGGTCCATCAAGACATGGATGAGCAAGTTTGGTGTGGAAGACCCTGCACAGAATCCTGACCTCAATTAGAGCGGAGACTGTGAGCCAGGTCTTCTCGTCCAACATCAGTGTCTGACCTCACAGATGCACTTCTGAAAAATGGTCAAAAATTCCCATAAACACACTCCTAAACTCCTAAAATTGTGGAAAGCCTTCCCAGAAGAGTTGAAGCTGTTATAGCTGCAAAGGGTGGGCCGACATCATCAGACGAGCGAATAGTTTTGGCAATATAGTGTACCTTAGAGAACTCTGTACCACACAATGTCTCACTCGTCTTGATCCTGCACCCAGAACTCGAGGAAGACACATATCAAGGCTCTTCTCTGTACTTGCACCCAAATGGTACCTCTCATCATCTTCAAAAGAAGGTTAATGACCCAGCTTGTTACTAAGTACTTAAGATGAGAACTAACATGCACTTCTATGGCAAAACAAAAATAAAATTCACCTATTCCTTTGTTCCAACAGAATTTCAGCAGATTTATATCTTTGATCTGTTGACTGTTGTCTACTTAAACTAGAGTAAAAAAAACATTTACTATACAAGCACTTCTGTAAGTCTCTTTGGATAAAAGCATCTGCTAAATGACAAAAGTAAAACTGTAAATGTAAATATCTTTATCTGTATAATGTGGTGTTTAAATGTCCTGCAACATGTTTGTTTGTTTATTAGGATTTTAATACCATGTTTTACACTCTTTGGTTACATTCAGTTCACAAGGTTATATCAAACACAGTCATTTTGTATCTCCAATTCACCTCACTTGCATGTCTTTGGACTGTGGGAGGAAACCATGCAGACACGTGGAGAACATGCAAACTCCACACAGAAAGGACCCGGCCTGCCCCACCTGGGATCAAACCCAGGACCTTCTTGCTGTGAGGCGACAGTGCTACCCACCAAGCCACGGTGCCGCCTGTCATATAACGTACAGCAGTTCTTATCTATCAAATCCATCTTGTAAGATTCATGTCTCTCTTATTTTCTACCAGAGCGTTCAAAGCTACAATTATGTGGACAACCTTCTTACTAATGAGTTAAGCATTTTAGCTTCTAGGTGTAAACGATTAGTCATATTAAATCAGATATGTGCAGCAAGCCTTGTCCACTGAGGTACAGTCATGCTGGAACAGAAATGTCGTGTTAAAAATGAAGCCCATTCATTTACATTTACATTCAGACATAGTTTGATGAGATTGGTGTAGGAAAATTCTGTGGACTCTATGGAGACCTGACCACTGATTATCTTCTAGATGATCTGTGATGTAAGGGCAGCATGATGGTGCAATTGGTTGCGCTGTCGCCTCACAGCAAGAAGAGTTTGTTTTGTGTGGAGTTTGCATGTTCACTATGTGTCCTTTTGGGTCTCCTCTGGGTGCTCCGGTTCGCTCCCACAAGTCCCGAGAAGTGCAATCAGGCCAATTGATGCTACAAAAATAGCCCTCTTTGTAATTGTGTGTTAATTTGTGTGTGTGTGCCCATATTCACACACACACACATAGCCATCCTATGGACTGGAGACCTGTCTAAGATGTTTTCTACCTTTCTCCCAATGAATCAGACCCACCACAACCCTGACCTGGATAAAGTGGTGGTTAAACAGACTAAATAAATGAATTAATGATTTGTGACGTTGCTGTACAGCCAGTCTTTTAATCCAACAACAATGCCCACCCTTATATATGCAGAGCAGGTGCAGGCTGGTCAAAAGGATGTCCATGTACAGTATGTACGTTCCTATAGCGTAGACTGCTATGAAGATTCATGTTTTAAATGTGATTCATTATTTAAAAGCATGGGGAGGAGTGGAGAGGTTCACCTCAGTCTGGCACTTAAAAAAGAATCAGACTCTAGAGATTCAACCTGACAAGATCTAAATGATTTTACTCTGCTACACCAACATCAGTGTTCTCTATTATCAATGCATGATTACAAGTACATGGTTGCCAATACTTGATTTACAATCCCCTTAATGAACTCTATTCCTCTGAATTGTGAATAATAAGACTAATGTAAGTCATTTATTTACTTCCGCTGAAAGCCAGAATAAAGAATTAAAGCTGGAAGTAGTCGCTCAGAGTCATTAATTAAATCTAATCAATTCACGAGCCAAGATCAGGAGTCAATTTCTTCATGATTCCTGATGATGACCTAAAAGACTCTTATCTGTGAGAGGGGCTGCAGATCCTTTCATCTGGTTGTTTTTTACCGTCCAAAAACGATAAATTAGCAATTTGGCTAATTTACCTAGCACTGCGCTGGGAGTGAATAAGTGACAGTGTGAGCATGTGCTGCTTTGTGATGGATTGGTCCCTTGTCAAGGCTGAATTCTTGCCATGTGAAGAGTGTTTTTAAGCAACAGTGGTCCAACCGACACTCTGAGCTGTTAGATAAAAATAAAATAATGAATAGAAATATGTGTTACATACTCTATATGGCCAAATATTAGTAGATGCCTAAGAATGGGCTTGCCTCTGCTGATTTGGGGTGGGATGACGTTAGGAGAATGTCAGTAGAAATTTGTGCACATGAAGGTTTTTTTATGCATTTGTCATGGCACTGACATTTTGGTAAAAGTTTATGAAACAAAAGACCTCTGGGACGAAATTGGGACATACACCAATCAGCCATAACATTAAAACCACCTCCTTGTTTCTACACTCACTGTCCATTTTATCAGCTCCACTTACCATATAAAAGCACTTTGTAGTTCTACAATTACTGACTGTAGTTCATCTGTTTCTCTGCATACTTTGTTACTTTCATGCTGTTCTTCAATGGTCAGGACTCTCCCAAAACCACTACAGAGCAGGTATTATTTGGGTGGTGGATCATTCTCAGAACTGCAGTGACACTGACATGGTGGTGATGTGTTAGTGTGTTGTGCTGGTTATGAGTGGACAAAACACAGCAATGCTGCTGGAGTTTTTAAACACCTCACTGTCACTGCTGGACTGAGAATAGTCCACCGACCAAAAATATCCAGCCAACAGCACCCAGTGGGCAGCGTCCTGTGACCACTGATGAAGGTCTAGAAGATGACCAACTCAAACAGCAGCAATAGATGATCGATTGTCTCTGACTTTACATCTACAAGGTGAACCAACAAGGTAGGAGTGTTTAATAGAGTGGACAGTGAGTGGACACAGTATTTAAAACCTCCATCAGCACTGATCCACTCATACCAGCACAACACACACTAACACACCACCACCATGTCAGTGTCACTGCAGTGCTGAGAATGATCCACCACCTAAATAATACCTGCTCTGTGGTGGTCCTGTGGGTGTCCTGATCAATGAAGAACAGAGTGAAAGCAGGTTAAAAAAGTATGTAGAGAAACAGATGGACTACAGTCAGTAATTGTAGAACTACAAAGTGCTTCTATATGGTAAGTGGAGCTGATGAAATGGACAGTGAGTGTAGAAACAAGGAGGTGGTTTTAATGTTATGGCTGATCAGTGTAAATGATTAATAATATTTTATTGAAATGGACTAACAGCTATAGTGAAACATTATGTCAGCTTATAACAGTTTGTATACGTTCTCTGACTGGCTTACATTTTTGCACTTTTAAATTTTAGATTCTACTTTTAAATTTTAGACTCTTCAAACAGTCAGAAAATGTCACTGTGTCACTCCCAATGATACGCCAAAGATTAGATTATCTCTTCAAAGCATTGTGTGCACTTTTTAATAAAAAAAAGGAATAAATGTCAGTCTGTGTAGCCCAGTGTTACATTTGCTCATTTAAAGTGCAAAACACATCATTAAAATAAAAAAGGTTCCGCTTCCCTTCATGCCATTGAGAGGGTAATTGACGCTTGATGTTTGCTTCAGTTCACTCATTACCAGTTCAGATGAAAGCTGTGAGACTGTTTACTCCTGTAGTATCTGACGGCAACATTTTATTACAGCAATATGGGAACTGTTTTTGGAAATAACACATGTTCTCTGTAGAAGCACCCCTAACCTCCCCACATGGTGAGAGTGAGACAGATGCATGACAAAGCCGAGTAGAAGTGTAGATTTAATAATATCACATGACCACATGGACCGCCTGGTTTTTCGGTCTACCCAGTCTATCTCCTACATCAGCTCACCCCGGGTTCTGTCCACTGGCTCAACGGCTGCTTTTATCTGATTTAAAACACAGCATAACTCCAAAGACTCGATAAACAAGCATCACAATTCTTCCATTTACCGACACCCAGGTGATGGAACAGATTTAACCTGGTGATCTAAACGGCTGAGTATCCTATTTGAATAAACACTAATGGAATGAAATAAATAACAAAAACACCACATAAAAAGAAGTGACATGTAAACACATCAACAGAAGTAAGCTATATCAGGTTGTCAGTGTATCAGCTATTGTTAGAGACCTGATTTTGCATTAAAATCTTCTTTCTGAAAAAGGTAAAAATGTCCAAATTTCAATAGCATCAGTGAGCATAAGGGGGTAAGCGTAATATATAGCTGAGTTACGCCAGCGCTTGTAATTTTAGTGTTAGAAAAACACAATCTCATGAGCAATTAATAATAATAACACAACAAAACAACAACCAAACAACAACACAACAAAACAACAATAATAATGATAATAACAAAATAATAATAATAATAATAATAATAATAATAACCAAACAACAACACAACAAAACAACAATAATAACAAAACAATAATAATAATAATAACAAACAATAATAATAACAACAAAACAATAATAATAATAACAATAATTATTAGTATTATTGTTGGTTTGTTATTATTATTACTGTTATTATTATTATTGTTTTGTTATTATTATTATTATTATTATTATTATTATTATTATTATTATTGTTATTGTTGTTATTATTATTATTATTATTATTATTAAAAGAGTTATTAATAAAAGAGTAGCAGGACAACCTGAAACAGCCAGAACAACAGTTACACAGTAAAGACTAAGCAATAAGCAGCACCACAAGCTTCTAAATTTAGACATAATAAACAAATAAAATGTTTATGTTAAAACATGAATAAATTAATAGTCAAAAATGTAGCTTGCAATGTTTAAAGGCAATAATAATTGTACTTCTAATCTCACAAACATTACATTCACACTGAAGTACAGAGGTAAGAGCACCATGACAACTTGCCATGTAAACTACAGCTTAAGATTTTAAAATACTTTTACTTAATGTACACTATATGGTCAAAAGTATGTGGACAGCAGCCTATAATCTTATAGGAGATTCTATTTTTACACCACAGACATTTATCTTACTGCAACCCTTTTCCTCCCTTTGTGGCTATTACAACATCCATGTTTAGTTAGCCTTATTACAAGATTTTGGGGCGTGTTGTGGAAATGTGTGCCCATTCAGTCTAAAGAGCATTTATAGGTCAGATACTGATGCTGAACAGTTGATGTTTTAATTAATCCCACAGATGTGCACTGTGGTTGAGGTCAGGGCTCTGTGCAATCTTCAGGCATACTTCCACACCAAACTGGTCAAACCATTTTTTAATGGATTTTGTATTTCGAACTAGTGCACAGTATTGATGAAACAGGAAAGGATCTTTTCTAAACTGGTACCACAAGACGAAGCGCGTATAATATATTTTCATACAGTTTTATATTTTCATCATTTTTTTATTTTAATGGATTAGTATACATCTCATAACAAAGTATGTGGAGTCAATTAAATATCAAAGTCAATAATTGTGAGGGGTGTCCACACACTTCTGGTCAGATATATTGTATCTGTTGCAAATAATCAGACTGTATATGTAATTATTTACAACATTTCTCTTATTACAAACTAGAGCATGTATTTTTATTATTGTACATATGAATGTCCAGACTAAGGCATGGTGAGCTGTGTTCTGTACTCCAAAATGTATTTATGCCACAGATTTGGCACCAGCGGTCTGTTGTGTTGGGTTTCTATTGCTAAACACAACCTGCAAATGGTGGATAAGACCTCTATTCAAAAGGCTGAAGTATTAGCTGTCCGAGCAATGGCCTAAAACAGGCCAGGTCTTTGACAACTGGTCGATTATTGTTCCAAAAATGTGAATTAAGACTGAAAACAGGCAAATGTTTTTCCACATAGATTTGCATGTACTTCCGAACGCCAAGAAACTCTCCAGAGACTTGTTGGCTAATGACAAATGCTGAGTGATCATGTCATCAGTGGTGGTGGTGCCTGCAGATAGCTGGATCTGGCCATTGGCTTAGCTTCAGCTATCTATAACAGCAGCAGGGGCCAGTAAGAGTGCAATCAGTTCCAAAGCTCTGGACACTTCATTACCCCTGTAAGAAAAATGTGATGCACACAGTAATGCTTTTTATTATGCTCACACACTGCACATCTATTCAACCTGAGGCTTATTTCTGGCTCATGTCTGCTACTATTAGCATCAAATCCAGATTGTATTGGTTTGTAGATGTGAAAGTTACTGCATATATTCATACAATTTTGAAGAAGAGTCACTGTTTAGTCTAACAGTCATTATTTTCTTGTATTATGTTGTTAATAATCCCAGTTATCTAAATTCTTTACCCACTTTGGTTGGTGGACCACTATTCTCAGTGCAGCAGTGACAGCAGCATTGCTGTGTCTTATCCACTCATACCAGCACAACACACACTAACACACCACCACCATGTCATTGTTACTGCAGTGCTGAGAATGATCCACCACCTAAATAATACCTACTCTGTGGTAGTCCTGGGAGAGTCCTGACCATTGAAGAACAGCATGAAAGTATGTAGAGAAACAGATGGACTACAGTCAGTAATTGTAGAACTACAAAGTGCTTCTATATGGTAAGTGGAGCTGAAAAAATGGACAGTGAGTGTAGAAACAAGGAGGTGGTTTTAATGTAATGGTTGATTGGTGTATATACTGTATCTAAACAAAACCAATTCCTGTGAGCACTACTCTCTCCTAAACAGTTGAGTGTTTTGATTTTTGATTCTGAGATTATATTACGACCAATGGCTTCTAATATGATTGTATGTTGTTTTAGTCAACACTGGTAGGACCTTCACTACTCCTAAGAGGTTGTGCATAGTTGGGCCAGAAGTATAGCAGAAACTTCAAAGAATCTAAAGTAAAAATAGCTAAAAGAGAAAGAATAAAATATCAGGTTTGCTGTATGTATATTTTTCACACAGCAGATTGAAATACGACTTCTGACAATCAATTGATAAGAAACATTATGAAATAATTAAAATCCATTCGTAACTTAAAAGTAAATGTTACAGTTTAGTGATTTTTGTGTACGCTGAAGTAGAAACAAATCTCTCATGTAACTGGATATTTGTATAAACGGTATCGAGCGTAACAGAATAATATTTATCTTCAGGGGTGGCAGCATTCCAGCAGAAATGTACAGATTTGGATAGGAAATCCATCAGGCTGAATTACTGTAGCTGTGAGCTGAATTCAAAATGCATTTCTGTTCGATTTTCCACCTGAATATTCACATCAGTCACTACGAATAGATGCTCTTTTCTTTCCAAATATCATGCTATTAAGAAAAAGCATCTGATAATTCATATCACATGAAGAGGCTAACAATATTGTAGAACAGTTTGTTCGGCTAACGAGTCGCATGGTACGAAAGCAACACCCCAGTCACACTTTTTCCCCGTTTCTTCCATTGATGTGTTTTCACTTTGTGAAGAAGTGGCACTCGAAGAATTTCTGCAGTGAGACTGGTTAATGTAAACACGATGCATTATTAAACACTATGTTCCAGTCCAGGATAATTTGAAGGATTTTCTACAAATTAAAACAAAAATATATTGTATATACAAAACTTATTTTTTATATTGAAAAGAGAACTGGATGGCCGCTCAGGTGGCGCAGCAGTAAAAACACACGCTGGGACACCAGAGCTGGGATCTCGAATACATCGTGTCGAGTCTCAGCTCTGCCTGCCGGGTGGGCTGGACGACCACATGAACAATGATTGGCCTGTTGTTCAGATAGGGGTGGGATATTAAAGCCGGATAGGCACTCTCTCATGACTGATGCAATTACGACCTCTGCTGGCTGATTGATGGCACCAGCACAGAGATGAGAAAAGAGTGCTGTCAGGGTGTGTCTCTCCAAACACAGTGCTGATTCGCACTGCACTCGTCAAAGTGTAGGTGACAAAATGCATACAGCTGCTGCCCACGTATCGGAGGCGGCATGGGTTAGCTTCTAACTCAATCAGAGCGGGGATCAGCATTGGTGCAGAGGAAGCATGAGAGAAATAGGGGAGAAAGGGAGAAATAGGGGAGAAAACGCATAAACAAAATGAGAGAGAGAAAAAAAGAGAGAGAACTGGGCACATTGTCTGTTTTCAGTTCAACAAAGTGCATTGCCATGAAGAAGCTGCATTGTTTTACTGTATTTTCATGCTGTACTGAAAAAATAGGTCAATATACTGTATACTTTAAAGGTAAACACTTACTGACTGTACTCAATCAAAAGGCACCTGCACAGATCTGGTAATGTTTGGATGATGGACAATTTATCACAGCAGCACTGATGGAGTTTTAAAACACCTCACTGTCACTGCTGGACTGAGAATAGTCCACCAACCAAAAACTATATCCAGCCAAAAGCACCCTGTGAAGGTCTAGAAGATGACCAACTCAAACAGCAGCAACAGATGAGCGATTGTCTCTGACTTTACATCTACAAGGTGGACCAATTAGGTATAAGTGGACAGTGGGTGGACACGGTATTTAAAAACTCCAGCAGCGCTGCTGTGTCTGAACCACTCATACCAGCACAACACACACTAACACACCACCACCATGTCAGTGTCACTGCAGTGCTGAGAATGATCCATCACCCAAATAATACCTGCTCTGTAGTGGTCCTGACCATTGAAGAACAGGGCTGGTTAAAAAAGTATATAGAAAAACAGATGGACTACAGTCAGTAATTGTAGAACTACAAAAAGCTTCTATATGGTAAGTGGAGCTGATAAAATGGACAGTGAGTGTAAAAACAAGGAGGTGGTTTTAATGTTATGGCTGATCAGTGTACAGTGTATCACAAAAGTGAGTACACCCCTCACATTTCTGCAGATATTTAAGTATATCTTTTCATGGGACAACACTGACAAAATGACACTTTGACACAATGAAAAGTAGTCTGTGTGCAGCTTATATAACAGTGTAAATGTATTCTTCCCTCAAAATAACTCAATATACAGCCATTATTGTCTAAACCACCGGCAACAAAAGTGAGTACACCCCTTAGTGAAAGTTCCTGAAGTGTCAATATTTTGTGTGGCCACCATTATTTCCCAGAACTGCCTTAACTCTCCTGGGCATGGAGTTTACCAGAGCTTCACAGGTTGCCACTGGAATGCTTTTCCACTCCTCCATGACGACATCACGGAGCTGGCGGATATTCGAGACTTTGCGCTCCTCCACCTTCCGCTTGAGGATGCCCCAAAGATGTTCTGTTGGGTTTAGGTCTGGAGACATGCTTGGCCAGTCCATCACCTTTACCCTCAGCCTCTTCAATAAAGCAGTGGTCGTCTTAGAGGTGTGTTTGGGGTCATTATCATGCTGGAACACTGCCCTGCGACCCAGTTTCCGGAGGGAGGGGATCATGCTCTGCTTCAGTATTTCACAGTACATATTGGAGTTCATGTGTCCCTCAATGAAATGTAACTCCCCAACACCTGCTGCACTCATGCAGCCCCAGACCATGGCATTCCCACCACCATGCTTGACTGTAGGCATGACACACTTATTTTTGTACTCCTCACCTGATTGCCGCCACACATGCTTGAGACCATCTGAACCAAACAAATTAATCTTGGTCTCATCAGACCATAGGACATGGTTCCAGTAATCCATGTCCTTTGTTGACATGTCTTCAGCAAACTGTTTGCGGGCTTTCTTGTGTAGAGACTTCAGAAGAGGCTTCCTTCTGGGGTGACAGCCATGCAGACCAATTTGATGTAGTGTGCGGCGTATGGTCTGAGCACTGACAGGCTGACCCCCCACCTTTTCAATCTCTGCAGCAATGCTGACAGCACTCCTGCGCCTATCTTTCAAAGACAGCAGTTGGATGTGACGCTGAGCACGTGCACTCAGCTTCTTTGGACGACCAACGCGAGGTCTGTTCTGAGTGGACCCTGCTCTTTTAAAACGCTGGATGATCTTGGCCACTGTGCTGCAGCTCAGTTTCAGGGTGTTGGCAATCTTCTTGTAGCCTTGGCCATCTTCATGTAGCGCAACAATTCGTCTTTTAAGATCCTCAGAGAGTTCTTTGCCATGAGGTGCCATGTTGGAACTTTCAGTGACCAGTATGAGAGAGTGTGAGAGCTGTACTACTAAATTGAACACACCTGCTCCCTATGCACACCTGAGACCTAGTAACACTAACAAATCACATGACATTTTGGAGGGAAAATGACAAGCAGTGCTCAATTTGGACATTTAGGGGTGTAGTCTCTTAGGGGTGTACTCACTTTTGTTGCCGGTGGTTTAGACATTAATGGCTGTATATTGAGTTATTTTGAGGGAAGAATAAATTTACACTGTTATATAAGCTGCACACAGACTACTTTTCATTGTGTCAAAGTGTCATTTTGTCAGTGTTGTCCCATGAAAAGATATACTTAAATATCTGCAGAAATGTGAGGGGTGTACTCACTTTTGTGATACACTGTATATCAGTATGTTTTTTACCTCACTAATCATTTACTCAGTACCATGTACTGGCCAACACTACACTTGTCTTTGGTCCCACCTCCCTCAATTACTTTTAAATTAGAAATGTCTCTTGTATTTATAGTAGTGATTATCTGCACTGTGTATATTGTATTGGTTCGCACTTGTGTTCTGTGTTGCACCCTGGTCCTGAGGGATTGTTGTTTTGTTTCAATATGTACTTGTATGCAGCTGAAATGACAATAAAGCCACTCTTGACTTGACTCTTGACTGAAAACTAAGGTGGAATGTATAAAGTTTGTATTCCACTACGTGTGGAGCATTGACAGAATGATAAGTGTACGTTCAATGATTAGATCACCACTATTATACATCCTGAAGGAGAACATCAAACTGCATAATGTGTCTCTCAAGTTTCCTTTCCAGAGTTCACTTAGTTAATCTCACGCCGCCGGGCATTTAATATCCAGCACCACGGCCCCGGTCGAACCTCATGAGGCTTAGCGTGTCTGCTGGATATGCAAGATGAGTTTGCATGTCATTGCCAATAACACAAAGAACCCAAACGGCAGCGAGGCCCGTGAGATAACTCGGACGCAGGGTCAGATCCTCAAACATAACACGATTTGGTGACATGGTTTTCATGGAATCAAATCAAGCTGTCAAAATAAGTGTATGTTCAAAAAAAAATGCAATGAATAAAATCTACATATCATCAATGCTGCTGGTGTCCATGCAAATTCCTTTGAAGAGCGTTTATATAAAACTGATCACAGTATCAAGCATCAAGTATTATAAAACTGACTTTGAAATAATAATAAGAGGAAGATATTGGCTTCCACATTATGGCACATGGACACATTTACATCTCTTTAATCTCTGTATCTTTTTTACTAAGTTGTTTTTGCTAAAACACAGATGATGTGGCAAATCTTATGTGTTATTTAGGACACATACCCCAATAGTTACCGACTACATTTGCTTTTTTTAATGCAAAAATGTATGTAAATCATCCTGTGGCCCTGGTATTCTTTAGTTTTTTACTTCTACTTTGTTGGAGCACTATATACACTGATCAGCCATAACATTAAAACCACCTCCTTGTTTCTACACTCACTGTCCATTTTATCAGCTCCACTCACCATATAAAAGCACTTTGTAGTTCAACAATTACTGACTGTAGTCCATCTGTTTCTCTACATACTTTTTTAACCTGCTTTCACCCTGTTCTTCAATGTTCAGAACCCCCACAGAGCAGGAATTATTTAGGTGGTGGATCATTGTCAGCACTGCAGTGGTGGTGGTGTGTTAGTGTGTGTTGTGCTGGTATGAGTGAATCAGACACAGCAGCACTGCTGGAGTTTTTAAATACTGTGTCTACTCATTGCCCACTCTGTTAGACACACCTACCTGGTTGGTCCACCTTGTAGATGTAATGTCAGAGACATTTACATTTACGGCATTTAGCAGACGCTTTTATCCAAAGCAACTTACAGTACTGTGACAGTATATTGTCTAAGCAATTGAGGGTTAAGGGCCTTGCTCAAGGGCCCAACAGCTGCAACCTGGCAGTGGTGGGGCTTGAACCAGCGACCTTTTGATTACTATTCCCGTACCTCAACCTCTAGGCTACAACTGCCCTAATCTATGTAACTGCTAGGCTACAACTGATCGCTCATCTATTGCTGCTGTTTGAGTTGGTCATCTTCTAGACCTTTATCAGTGGTTACAGGACGCTGCCCACGGGGTGCTGTTGGCTGAATATTTTTGGTTGGTGGACACACCACCACCATGTCAATGTCAGTGCAGTGCTGAGAATGACCCACCACCAAAATAATACCTACTCTGTAGTGGTCCTGGAAGAGTACTGACCATTGAAGAACAGCATGAAAGGGGGCTAACAAAGCATGCAGAGAAACAGATGGACGACAGTCAGTAATTGTAGAACTACAAAGTGTTCTTACTATATGGTAAGTGGAGCTGATAAAATGGACATTGAGTGTAGAAACAAGAAGGTGGTTTTAATGTTATGGCTGATCAGTGTATATTGTGGTTGAAAACGATTAAAAAATAAGTTTGTTGAAATAGAGGTGAAATCTATACATTGATTTCTAGACCTGGTAGATCCATTATCTTTCAAACCATTATACTCTTCGAATACAACTTTCTTTCCATTTCAGATATGGAGACTTGCTAAAAACTTTTGCAAATCTCATACCATCCATCCAACCATAATATTCTCCATGTTAGTACAACCACAGTTCTTTTAAACATCCTAATTAAAAACATGTAAGAAGATTATACAGCTAGAATCATATGCATTATAATGTCATGCATCATTAAATTTTTTAAATCCCTTCTCTGCGATCATAAATGCGCTCTGGATACAGCGGTGCTGTGAGATTTATTTTCCTCTGCGTTGTCATGAGACTTTAACAGTGTGCAAATCAAACACAGACAGTCAGCGGATCACAATTCTGCTCAGCAAATGTTTGTCGCTTGTGATAAACAGTCCGTGTGAAGACTGACGGAAGGCTATTAGGCAAGCATTAGTGAGGGGAAGGTGCTCATTTGAAGGGTGAGGGATGGTGTCTGCACTGGTCTCACTGCGAGTCTTTGTTGGATAAACTGATACCAGGGAGCAGCATGGGGAGGATAGCGGGTGGGGGGTTGTTTTCATTAGCAATCAGAATATAAATGAAAGAGGTAAAGAGCGATGGTGTGTACAGCAATGTTTCTTCAGCCCAATCATAATAGTTTAACGTCAATGAGAAAAAATATGCAGTCAGTTAACCACTATTACATCTACAAGGTGGACCAACTAGGTAGGAGTGTCTAATAGAGTGGACAGTGAGTGGACACGGTGTTTAAAAACTCCAGCAGCGCTGCTATGTCTGATCCACTCATACCAGCACAACACACACTAACACACCACCACCATATCAGTGTCACTGCAGTGCTGAGAATGATCCACCACCTAAATAATACCTACTCTGTGGTGGTCCTGGGAGAGTCCTGATTATTAAAGAACAGCATGAAAGGGGTTAACAAAGCATGCAGAGAAACAGATGGACTACAGTCAGTTATTGTAGAACTACAAAGTGCTTCTATATGGTAAGTGGAGCTGATAAAAATGGACAGTGAGTGTAAAAACAAGGAGGTGGTGAATACCAAACCGACAAACCATTAGCAAGCAAGAAAACCTGACAAACCAAACCAAAATAGTCTCCGCCAAATGCACCCTTATATGCCATGGGCATTTTACCTAAGACACGGTGCAGCTGTGGATAATTAGAAGATGACCAATGCTAGTGAGGGGGCGTTGGCTTGCCACTTGCCCGGACAGCGGGGCACATAAAAGGGCTTGAATGTCACAATTAACAGTGGTTTCTGGACATGCTCTATACAGACTGAAAGAGTCTCTGGATTCCCTGAATCTTTTCACAATATTATGTATGGTAGATGGGGGAAAACCAATATTACTTGCACTGAGAAACGTCAATCATATAACAAAGTTTGGCACAAAGTGGTTTGATTTTCAGGTTAAACGGTCTGGGTCCTTTCTGTGTGTTTGCATGTTCTCTCAGTGTCCACATGGGTTTCCTCCGTGAGCTCCGGTTTCCTCCTACAGTCTAAAGACATGCAGTGAGGTTTATTGAAGCTACTAAATTGCCCTTAAGTGTGAATGTATATGTGTGTTAGTGTGTGTCCTCTAATGGAATGACGACCCGTCCAGGGAGTTTTCTACATCACCTGGTGAATTGTAACCACCACGATTCTAAATATAATACAGTGGTGGTAAACAGATAATGAATGAATGAATGAAGTCCTAATATTTAAATCACATAACGGATAAAAAGCACGTAGGAAAAACAAGCATTTGTTTCCACCACCTGATGTGACAGCAGTAGTATTATGACTAATTAATGGTGTCTCTCTAACCCTCCTCCCTCCATTAATTCCCTAAAAGTCATGATTAATACAAGCGCTCAGGCCCTTGACAAGAATTCAATTAAAATGAAAGTCGATGTTGATCAAAATAAGCAGTTTACAGGAAGTTTGGATTAAAGTTACAACACCATGCCAAAATTCCATTAAAAACAGATTAACGCAGTAATTGCCATGACATAAATTTGCATATTATAAACAAGCATAGTTTCCTTCTGTTTTCTTGTATCTAAACAAGCAAACAACAATCCTGCTCTCCACAAAGCACCATGCAAGAGCAACTGAACAACAAAGGTGTGATTGCGTAATTACATCTTTTGATTCTGATAATTACATACTTACCAACTCAACATAATTACTCAAGTATAATCACAGGAGATCTTTATGAGAACTGAGGAACGCAATAAAAGTGATCGCTGGAGTAAGGTGGGGTGGAAACAACCCCATTACTTTGTTTACACTAGCATCATTTTTCATTTTATGATAATTTTTTGTACTAAATTATTTGGACATTCCTTGTAATTATTGAGTTCAGGTGTTTCAGCCATAATAAATTAGGCTTTTCTTTATGGGTTTCACTTTTTTCTCAGTCATGCTGGAACAGAAAATAATTAGGAATGTCCCGATCCGATCTCAAAGATCGGGATCGGGGCCGATCAAGGCATTTTTTAATTGATCGGAATCGGCTTTACTAAACCCGATCTTAATCCCGATCTTTTGTATTACGTCAGCATGTCCGCTGTGTGGAAATACTTTAAATTGAAAAGTAAAACAAGTCCAACAGTGAAGTGTAACGTCTGCAGTGTGAGCGTTTCACGAGGCGGTGGGAGCAGAGCTGCGTTCATGTGTGAGAGTGTGTGTGAGTTAAGGATCACACCGGTTTACAAAACAACGTAGTGATGCACTCGTTTAATAAAGAAATAAATACACGGTATATTCACATATTGTCGGGAGCAGAACACTTTATTAACTTCTTCTGTTACGGTACCGAATAGCCGACAGTTGAGTCAAGCACGCTATTTCATGTTCTATGGAAGGCCTAAAGGGTCAAAACACACTCACTTCGTGTACAAACGTCCATCAAACCATTGTCACAATAGAAGCACTTTAAAAACTGGCTTTCCTTCATAACAAAAGAGCCTTTCCATTTTATTTTGGTATTCAGGTTTTACTGTAATGCTTTTAAGTAACTTTTTTTCTTATATTCAAGTTAAGCTGCTACACAGATTTCTGTTCATTTTTAGTGTATCACTGCATTAAACATTTTTTTTTCTTTGAATGTAAAGTTTAAAGTAAAACTGTAATTATCTCACTCATTTTGATTGATTTTGTAAAAATACAAAAACATTAAGCAATAGCTTGGATGCAGCATTTTTCCCTTCAGCACTGCAGAGCTATTTAGTTGTTAAACATGTACAGTGGATTAATGTGAATAATTGTAATGTACTTGAAGTGTGCACTGTGTGAACAGTATTATCTAGTTCTTATCTAGACAATATCTAGAAAATACAAGTATCGGTTTGAGAATCGGTATCGGATCGGGATCAAAATTAATAATCGGGATCGGTATCGGGAACAAAAAAACGTGATCGGGACATCCCTAAAAATAATCTTTGCCAACATGCTGCAACATAGTTTGATGAGTTTGTCAGAAAAAACTCCATGTGGCCTCCACATAGACCTGACTTTAACTTCACTAAAGACCTTTGGGATGAACTGCACGCCAGGCCCTTTCATCCAACATCAGTGCCTGGCCGCACACACCTTTTGAATAAATAAACAGAAGTCTTCCCAGAAGAGGAATTGAGAAAGACTCTAAATTGAGGGTCAACGACTTAAGATTTATGCACATAGAGGGACTGGGGGTACTGCAACACTAGGGCAGGTCTTCCCATGTCCACCATCAGTCCACTGTAGCTGATCCAAAGAAGGGAAACTTTAAACCTAATAGTGAATATTTATTTGCATTCTGCTGGCAGTTACACAGGCTTGTGATACCAATGTAATTAAATAATAACAAAAATAAATAAATTAGGGCTGTCGTTAATTGTGTTAATTAATGCGATTAACATGTTAAAATTTTAATCGCAATTAAAAAAAAATAATCGAGAATAACATTTTTAATCAATGTTTTATTGTGCTATGTTTGTGCCACTTTAAACATGCAACACTGTGGTTATTTGTGCTGCTTTAACACAGCAACATTGTGTTTATACTGTATAGAGATAACACTGGTCTTCTTCCAGTTTGTGGTCGTGAGTTACAAATGACTCGAGCTGCTGCTGCTACATATTGCGAAATGTTGGGTAATTTAAATAATAATTTTTGTTTTTAAAAAGCGTGAGAAATCATCACTAGACAAAATGACAGTTATTAATTGACACTTCAGTATAATCTTAATTAAAGAACGCCTTTATTTCATCAGGTGTCTGCGCGCACAGATACGCGTTACAGGCAAAATGAGCTCATACTCAGTCTAACTTTATTTCAGAGGAATTTGGATGGAAAGTCCATGAACTGTACACGTCGTGAGAACATTACAAACACTGCTGTTAAACAGATCACAATGGACTGTAGACACTTTAACATAGTAACGATGTGGGTCTACATGACGTTACACGTGTTGCATCTAGAAATTGTTCATATTAGTACCCTGAGCGCCTGTTTTCAGTGGCAGGGTTACGAACAGGAAAAGAGCCTCACTTTTGCCAGATAATGTGAACAGACTTGTCATTTTAAATAACTGGCTGAAAGATGGGTAGCTGTTAACAACTTTATATAGGCATTGGCTGGCTTTCTAAAGATAATTTAGATTTAATAATTGTATTAATTTTTTTTATTGGTAAACATTTTCTTGCAATAAAAATGTGCATAACTATTCAAATTTATTTTTTCAGTTGATTAAAAATTTTTTTATCGTGTGACAGCCCTAAAATAAATACATAACTTATTAAAGCAGAATGAAATATTTTTGTTACTTCTGTGCCATGTTAATTACCTAACTGGCCTGCGTACAGCACTAACATCAACTCTATCAAACACTTTTGGGATGAATTAGGATGTAGACAAAAAGTCAGGTCCTGATGGCCATCAGTGCCTTACCTTAATATATATTTTTTTATTAATGCATTCCTAATTATGTGTCATTAATTTGAAAGCAAAATTAAATAGCATGTTCTTATGTTCTTGTGGGACATCTGCAGGGATAAATAGTGCTTTTTGTAGTATGGGTATTTATGGTTTGTTTGCTTTAACTGCAGTGCTCTTGGGAAAACTGAGTCCCCTGAAAGATATGCTTGACTAGATGATATTTAGAACGTTTTATAGCAGTACATTCCGCCAATTATGGTTATAATTAATTCAGCCTTGTGCTTGCTGTAAAATAATTTAGAGAATATACATGAACATAGAACTAAAAGCTTGTGTGTTACAATTAGGGCTGGCTCGATACCACTTTTTTATGTCCGATACTGATACTGCAAATTGAGCCGATACCGATACCAATCCGATACCGTCATTTCTCCTCTCAAACAACTAAGCAGTAATAATACATGTCTCAATGCACCATGGTTAAACTAGCTATCTAAATAACAATGCTCAGACTGTGAAACAAATATTCTAAAGGAATAAATACAGAACCTACAACATCACACTTGCTGTTAACAACTGCTGTTTTTATTTTCACTTTTACACACAGAACATTTAGCAGCATTTTTGGTTTCACTTACATTTGAGCTGTTATTCACGTGACACATCTCGCTTTACGGCGTGTCGTCCAAAGTGTCTACAATTGGAAGATGTGGATGTGAATCAAATGCGATGGACCAATTAGAACTGATGCAGAGTTGAGATTTCCCGTTTTTAGATGATTAAACCCTGCTGGATTTTGAAGAGGACGTCTGTGGCTAAACGGGAAAAGGTGTAGTTTGTTTTATTTCATAACACTAATGGATTAATCGTTGAGGATGTGAGAGATCTCCAAGCCGGGACAAGATAGGTTTACTTTATCTCAGGTGAGTGATTTATCATTTATAAGGCGATTTTTATTGTGTTTAAACAGTGTTTTTAGGTGTGGCAGTAGTAGATGATTTTTATTGTGTTTAAACAGTGTTTTTAGATGTGGCAGTAGTAGATTATTTTTATTGTGTTTAAACAGTGTTTTTAGATGTGGCAGTAGTAGATGATTTTTATTGTGTTAAAACAGTGTTTTTAGGTGTGGCAGTAGTAGATGATTTTTATTGTGTTTAAACAGTGTTTTTAGATGTGGCAGTAGTAGATTATTTTTATTGTGTTTAAACAGTGTGTTTAGATGTGGCAGTAGTAGATGATTTTTATTGTGTTTAAACAGTGTGTTTAGATGTGGCAGTAGTAGATGATTTTTATTGTGTTAAAACAGTGTTTTTAGATGTGGCAGTAGTAGATGATTTTTTTAAATGCTAAAAGTTTAATTAGATCAGTGTGTTTTAATTTCTGAATAGCTGTTGCGGATGAGTTGTAGATCAGTGGAACATGTTAATGATGTCATCAAGATTACGGCATTTGCAAAGTGAGCTGGCAATGAACGGCACTTTGTTGAAATGTATCTTCGTGTTATTTGCTTTACACATAAACAATGGCCTTATTTACATTATGTGTTGTTTACATTAAGTGTTATTTACATTATGTGTTGTTTACATTAAGTGTTATTTACATTAAACAACAGTATTGGATCAGATTACAATTTTTTTTCCTTCCGATATCCAATCCAGTGATTTGGGCCAATATTGGACCGATACCGATACAGAGTATCGGATCAATGACAGTCCTAGTTACAATAAATAAAAAAATCCCACTGGATGTGACAAAAGGGCAAAGAATGAGGCTTAATATTGGAAGAAATAAGTGATAAAGAAAGAAGCGAGCTTGAGGCTTATTAAACTTTTTGTTTAAACAAATTTAATGATATCCAATTTACTGATATTGTGAGTTTGTTGCTCAGTGTCACCAATTGAAGTGTAAACTGCATGTTTACTCTATGAAAAGGGTGAGGAACTTGTTATACTCCAAATGTAATAAACACAAGCTAGCAAAAGCATTACAGCAAAAAGAAGCACTTAAAAATCACAAGTATAACTAATTTAAAAAGTCAGTTTAACAAATAATAATAACAACAGTAGTTTAGGGAAAGCGCTCTTGTTATAGGATGACTCTGCCTCTGGGTAAAGTGAGGTCTATAAAGATATGGTTTGATCAGTTTAGTGTGGAGAAACTCTATTGGCCTGCACATAGCCTTACACTTTACCATTAAACACCTTTGGGATAAATTGGTTAGAGTGGAACATACACTGATCAGCCTGATAACTGATAACATTTAAACCACCTCCTTGTTTTAACATATACTGTATATTTTATCAGCTCCACTTACCATATAGAAGCACTTTGTAGCTCTACAATGACTGACTGTAGTCCATGTGTTTCTCTGCATGCTTTGTTAGCCCCCTTTCATGCTGTTCTTCAATGGTCAGGACTCTCCCAGGACCACTACAGAGCAGGTATTATTTGGGTGGTGGATCATTCTAAGCACAGCAGTGACACTGACATGGTGGTGGTGTGTGTTGTGCTGGTATGAGTGGATCAGACACAGCAGCGCTGCTGGAGTTTTTAAACAACTCACTGTCACTGCTGGACTGAGAATAGTCCACCAACCAAAAATATCCAGCCCCAAATAACCAAATAACCAAAAACATCCAGCGCACTGTGGGCAGCGTCCTGTGATCACTACTGAAGGTCTAGAAGATGACCAATTTAAACAGCAGCAACAGATGAGCGATCGTCTCTGACTTTACATCTACAAGGTGGACCAACTAGGTAGGAGTGTCTAATAGAGTAAACAGTGTATTTAAAAACTCCAGCAGTGCTGCTGTGTGTGATCCACTCATACCAGCACAACACACACTAACACACCACCACCATGTCAGTGTCACTGCAGTGCTGAGAATCATCCACCACCTAAATAATACCTACTCTGTGGTGGTCCTGTGAGAGTTCTGACCATTGAAAAACAGCGTGGAGGTTAACAAAGCATGCAGAGCAACAGATGGACTACAGTCAGTAATTGTAGAACTACAAAGTGCTTCTATATGGTAAGTGGAGCTGATAAAATGGACAGTGAGTGTAGAAACAAGGAGGTGGTGTTAATGTTATGGCTGATCAGTGTATAGCCAAATATAATGTACTTTAAATGGTGGGCCAAAACTTCTCAGCAGTAGGGAAGCAGGGACCAACAGACATATTAATTGAGGGACGGATGGATGCAGCCAAATACAAGAACATCCTTAAAGAAAGTTTCCATCAGAGCAACATAACAATGACCCAAAGCATACAGCCAAAACAAGAGTGCAAGTTTCTTAATGTGCTTAAGTGGTCCAGTCAAAGTCCAGGCTTAAACCCCAGCAAACGTCTGTGGAGGGACATGAAAAATTCTAAAAATATTTTTTCTTTTCATTATTATTGGTAAATGATTATAGATTGATGGTAAAAAAATTTAATCCACAGCAAAATTTTACATGTGATGAAGTCAAAGGTTCTGAGTACTTTCTGATTCCACTGTATATGAAGTAAATATTTACCAAACAAGATGTTTACACTATAAACAAGGTTTTGCTCGAGTTCCCTTGATATAATATTGTGTGTTTTTAATGATCAGAAGTCATTCACTGTGACTAATACACAACATAAGAGACAGTCAGAACGGGGCAATTACCTCCAGAGTGCTGTTTTTTTATGCACATTTATTTTGTTTTATACACAGTTAATCCTGAGCTGTACATGGCTTTACACAGATCAGCCATAACATTTAAACCACCTCCTTGTTTCTACACTCACTGTCCATTTTATCAGCTTCACTTACCATATAGAAGCACTTTGTAGTTCTACAATTACTGACTGTAGTCCATCTGTTGCTCTGCATGCTTTGTTAACCTCCATGCTGTTTTTCAATGGTCAGAACTCTCGCAGGCCCACCACAGAGCAGGAATTATTTAGGTGGTGGATAATTATCAGCACTGCAGTGACAATGACATGGTGGTGGTGTGTTAGTGTGTGTTGTGCTGGTATGAGCGTGTCCACTCACTGTCCACTCTATCAGACACTCCTACCTAGTTGGTCCACCTTGTAGATCTAAAGTCAGAGACGATCGCTCATCTGTTGCTGCTGTTTGAGTTGGTCATCTTCTAGACCTTCATCAGTGGTCACAGGACGCTGACCACAGGACACTGTTGGCTGAATGTTTTTGGTTGGTGGACTGTTCTCAGTCCAGCAGTGACAGTCAGGTGTTTGCAAACTCCATCAGTGCTGCTGTGTCTGATCCACTCATACCAGCACAACACACACTAACACACCACCACCATGTCAGTGTCACTGCAGTGCTGAGAATGATCCAACACCCAAATAATACCTACTCTGTGGTGGTGGGGGTCCTGACCATTGAAGAACAGCATGAAAGGGAGCTAACAAAGCAGGCAGAGAAACAGATGGACTACAGTCAGTAATTGTAGAACTACAAAGTGCTTATATATGTTAAGTGGAGCGGATAACATGGACAGTGTGTGTAGAAACAAGGAGGTGGTTTTAATATTATGACTTAATGTGGAATTTGCTGTTGCAGATGAGATCAGATTCTGTACCCGGAAGGGCATTTATACTATATGTCATAGAGGTGGTTTACATCTCCCCCATACAATACTTTTACTGGAGTCCCAAAGGGTTCTGTTCTTGGTCCTCTTATTTTTCCCACAGATACACCACCTTCTTGGTAAAATCATCTCCTACCATTCCCATGCTGATGATACTCAGCTCATCCTGTCATTCCCTCCTACAGACACCCAAGTCTCATCACTCATCTCAGCATGTCTGACAGATATCTCATTACGGATGTCAGCTCATCAACTGAAACTTTAACCTCAATAAGAAAAAGCTGATAAATATTCCTGTAGATGTTACCATGCCGAGATCTAGTCATTTCTCTTAATGCTTCTGATAATGTGCAAAACACTGGTGTCATCTTTGATAGTAAGGTATTCCTCTCAGCTTATGCTGCCAACCTGACAGGATCATGCTGGTTCTTCCTCTACAACATTAGAAAGACTAGACTATTCCTCTCAATGGGAGATAAGAATAGAGACCACTTAGATTCTTGTCCAGTCTCTCGTCATTTCGAGGCTGGGCTACTGCAGCTCCCTCCTGGCAGGTCTTCTTTTGTCCACTATCAGACCACTGCAACCAATAGCACCCCACTGTTGCGCTCTCTTCATTGGTTGTAGCTGCCCACATTCAATGTTAAACAATGATGCATGTCTACAAAACCCCAAACCCCAAAAATTGACCAACCCCAAGCTACCTTAAAGTACTTTATCAAACCTCATTCTGTACCATGTACCCTTCAAGCCACAAGTCTGACTGGTCTTAAACCACCATTCAGAGCTCAAGAAAGACAGGCACCATGGCTGTTTTCTGTACTAGCACCCAGGTGTTGGAAATACAGCTTAGTCTTAATTATTAGTCTTAGTTAATAATAAAGACACACCTCTTTACTAAATACTTCAATGCAAATGTAAAGTTTTTTGCATTTCTTGATGCATTTTCTCCCCTTTTCTCCAAATTTTAGTGTAGTCAAATGCTCTTCCACTGCTGGGGATCCCGATCGTGTCCTGAGGAGGGTATATTCGCCTGCCCCACGCCCCCTCTGATGCATGTACAGTCATTCAACCCCTTCTTAGTCGCCCATACTTCCCACACGAGGCCACCTTTCTACAGGCGACTCTGGCTGTTAACCAGGGTCCTTGCACAGCATTTAGACCCCACCCACTTATTATTAGTCCGGTCTTGTTCCTTCCAATTTTGTCTGCTTCAGGCACTGCCAAGTGTGCCCGCTGGAGGGGGCCTAGCCGACTGGTAGCAGAGCTGAGATTCAAACCGGGAATCGCTGATGTGCTAGCGGAATATCCCAAACCAAACCAGATGTGTGTTCCTTGACTAGTGCATACTAGTACTAGAGTAATGAAATGCTTACCAAAGAAGGAGTGTTTTAACTTGTTCTGGATTAAGCTAATTCCTTTGTCTCTACCTAAATGCAGCAATCACAAGTCAAACAGATTCTTACAAAATTTGTGTTCTCATCGAACTGGATTAATAAAAGCACAGCTTTAGTCAATTTCAGTACATTTATATACATTGGCCCTTTCTGTCAAAGCTAGTTAGGAAATGTACAGCGAAATAGAACAAGGTTAATGTTTTGTCATTACAACTTCTGTCTGGTTGACAAAGCGCAGAAAATAGTCCAATTTTAGACGTTTCGTTTTTTTAAAGAAATGTATTACATCACAAATAAGTATTGGAAACCCAATTCGGAAATACAATGCAGTGATTGAAATACATTTCATAACCAATCATGACCAGCACGGTATGTGGTGTGTGTCAATATGCTCTCTCAAGCAATGAGGTGCGCATGAGAGCATGAAATTGAGTTGTGAGACTTTATACAGTTTCACAGGAGAGAGAGAGAGAGAGAGAGAGAGAGAGAGAGAGGGTAGCATTATGAATTCCAGACTCATAGACTTACTTATAAAACACAGATTCATACCAAATCACGGCATATCAGATCATGTGTACACATCCTACACAGCCTGATTAATTTACATGTAAATCAGACCAAAAACATTGTTATTTACATGGTTCATTGGCACAATGATCTGTTTTTTTTTAAATGGTGTAGGGGGTAAAACATATGACATAAAATCCATGTACACAAACATCAAATGCAGTATAATAACTGGCAACAAATGGAGCATGAAGTAAAGCAAGGTTGCTGTCTAAACCCATAGTAACTAAGTTACAAGTTACACATGATTTATCATTTCAAGTTTGGTGTCAAACACCATCACGGGCAATTTTATATCTCCAGTTAACCTAACTTACTTGTTTTTGGCAGTGGTATATAGAGTACATAAAGGTCATACTTGAGTAAAAGTACAAGTATCTTACCAGAAATTTACTTTGATAGAAGTCACCTTTTACAATTTTACTTGAGTAAAAGTCGTAAAGTATCTGATGTTTATTGTACTTAAGTATCAAAAGTCATTTTCTGATATTAAATGTACTTAAGTATTAAAAGTAGAAGTACAAGTACATCCTGTTAATCAAAACGCAAGCAGCCAGAATATTGAAAAATATGAAGATTGTTCTTTTAAGCCTGTAAACCACCTTAACAATGGAGCCGACCCTACACCTACAATAAAACAAGGTCTTCACAATATAAGAATTTATATAACAAAATACATTTTCTTCCTTCTGAACATGATTTGTGCCAATTCATGATTATAATCAGCTGTTGACATTAGCTGTTTGAAATCATGTCATTATTTAGTTTTTTTTACCTCATTACTAGCCCTAAATTGCTCTGTTCAAACTTTTTTGTAATGTGTTGTAGGCCTATAATGCATGTATGTGTATGTGTGTGTGTATTATTGTGTGTATTATTGTGTGTATCACCAAAGCAAATTCCTCGTATGTGTAACATACCTGGCAAAATAAAGTGATTCTGATTCTGATTCTGATTAACAGTTGAAATAAAACATGAAATATATTGAGTTTATATAAGATGGAATAAGAGTCAATGTAAATGTAAGAAACACTGCATCTATTTTATTTGCATTTTCTATACTGTCCCAATTTTTTTCTGTTATGATTCAAGTCATACATACTGTATATCCCAATAATCTATAACCACTGAATTTTGGCAGAATTAATTTGAAGTAAAAACTCAAAAGAGAGTTTAACAAAGCGTTTGGAACTTTTAGCCCTGGTTGAGCTTAGTCTGAGTCTAAATATTTAAATCTACTCCCTGGTTGATGTGTTAAACTCAAAAATGTTGGTAGATGACACTGTGGTTTTAAAAAAAAAATCCTTTGTAACTTAAATGTCAACCTGAAGCAGCTGAAAAATCATCTATGAAAAGTTGAAAATTAGGAAAAGCACAGAAATAAATTTTTAAACATTATTTTCTTGTTAAGACCATTAAAGGGTTAAAGACATGTATTTTCCTCAACATCACTTTACTCTGCCGGTGTAATTTAGAAATATTTGTCGGCAGGTGAGTTTTTGAAAATTATGTCTTCATGAGTTTTGCACTGAATTAATTGCAACTAAATTTAGTGAAACGTTATATCTGTGGTTCGAATGTAATCGAAACTGTTAGCTAGATATCTTCACTTAAAGATCTCTTCACTGAACAATCTTAATGCTAATTATAAGAAATAAAAACTATGATGCTGTGGCTTTACTTTGTAAATCATTCTTAACTTACATTAGTGTGTTTCGTGAGGTTGGAGGTGAAGTTCTGTTCTGAAATGCCGATAGCTCCGTATCTTTGGGCAAACATAAGAGGCGCTTCGTCTGATACGAAGAATCTTTTGCACTTGTGCATTAATCTGTTTAACGACTGATCTAATTTACAAGCACAGATTCGCCACTCCTGCTTGCAGTTTGTGACACATCTTACATCATTTCGCTACCAAATTTCTTGTCGTTTTGTTTTGAAGTAATGTATCAGAGTAAAGTACACATTTTCTTTAGAAAATGTAGTGGAGTAAAAGTAAAAGTTGCCGAAACTTTTTATACTCAAAGTACAGATACTCCAAAAACTATTTAAGTACAGTAACAAAGTATTGTTGTTACTTTACACCACTGGTTTTTAGACTGTGGTAGGAAAGTCACACAGACAGGTGGAGAACATGCAAACTCCACACAGAAATAACCTGGGCCGCTCCACCTGGATATCAAACCCAGAACCTTCTCACTGTGAGGGCCACCGTGCCACCCAGAGTGTATGAAAAAGCATATAATCAAGAGTGTATAAGACCACACAAGAGGAAGTTATATAAGTGTATTAGAGAGAGTTTATGATGGAGCAGGAGTATATAGGAATTACATGAAGGAGAAATCATATAGAAAGAATAATGAGAAAATATATAATACAGAGTGTACGAGAGCGTGCAGTGTTTGACGCAGCTGATGGAATACGCACAGACTTTCCTTCACTGAGGAAAGTAATTTCAACATGGACGTGGTGACAGCGATTGGCCATGCTTTCAAAATAAACGTATTTCACAAGGTCCAGTGGAATAATAAAAATGAAAAAGGTCTTTTAATATACAGAAACGTTTCCCACATTGTTAATCTGGGGGTAATTCAGTTCAGAATTTTGGCTTTATACTGAGGCTTGCGGTTCTTTTGTGACCTGGATGAATCATTATTGCGTTCTCCAGGAAATTTTGGTAGGCCAGCCACTCCTGAAGAGGTTCACCACTGTTCCAAGTCTTCTCCATTCGTGGATAAAGACTCTTACTGTGGTTTACTGGAGTCTTTAAGGCTTATTATTATTATTATTATTAATAATAATAATAATAATTATTATTATTATTAAAAATTATTATTAATAAGTATGTACACCGATCCTAATATTGTGTTGGTCCCCTTTTTGCTGCCAAAACAGCTCTGACCCCTGAAGGTGTGCTGTGGTATCTGGCATCAAGATGTAAGTAGCAGATCCTTTAACTCCTTTAAGTTGCGAGGTGGGGCCTCCATGGATCAGACTTGTTTGTCCAGCACTTCCCAAAGATGCTCGATTGGATTGAGATCTGGGAATTTGGAGGCCAAGTCAACACCTCAAACCCATTGTTGTGCTCCTCAAACCATTCCTGAACCATTTTTGCTTTGTGGCAGGGCGCATTACCCTGCTGAAAGAGGCCGCAGCCATCAGGGAATACCGTTTCCATTAAAGGGTGTACATGATATGCAACAATGCTTAGGTGGGATGGCAGGACCCAGGATTTCCCAGATTTCCGCCAGCTTACCTTCTTCCCATAGTGCATCCTGGTGCCATTTATTCCCCAGGTAAGCAATGCACACGCACCCGGCCATATGCACACAATGTAAAAGAAAATGTGATTCGTCAGACCAGGCCACCTTCTTCCATTGCTCCATGCTCCAGTTCTGATGCTCATGTGCCCATTGTCGGGGCTTTTGGCGGTGGACAGGGGTCAGCATGGGCACCCTGACGGCTATGCAGCCCCATAAGCAACAGACTGACATGCACTGTGTATTCTGACACCTTTCTATCAGAACCAGCTTTAACTTCTTCAGAAATCTGAGCTACAGTAGCTCGTCTGTTGGATCGGACCGCACGGGCCAGCCTTCGCTCCCCACATGCACCAATGAGCCTTGTCCACAGTTTACCACTGTTCCTTACTTGGACCACTTTTGATAGATATTGACCACTGCAGACTGGGAACACCACACAAGAGCTGCAGTTTTGAAGATGCTCTGACCCAGTCGTCTAGCCATCACAGTTTGGTCCTCGTCAAACTCGCTCAAATCCTTACGCTCGTCCATTTTTCCTGCTTCTAACACATCAACTTTGAGGATAAAATGTTCACTTCCTGCCTAATATATCCCACCCACTAACAGGTGCCGTGATGAAGAGATAATCAGTGTTATTCACTTCACCTCTCAGTGGTCATAATGTTATGCCTAGTCGGTGTATATATTAATTAGTAATTATAAATGTATGAATTATTATTCACATTGGACCAAGTAGGGCTGAACAGCATTTTCCTTCAATAAATAAAAAACATCAAAATCATCACAAAAAAAAAATAATAAAATAAAATTGCATTTTTGCGTATTTGCCTAATATTGAAAGTAGTTTGATGATCTGAAATGTGTGGTAAATATACAAAGATAAAAGTACACTGTATGTACTGTATGTACTACCCAATTACTACTTATAGTCAAGGAAACTCTTCAAGTGCAGCATTTGTCAAATAAAAATGGATTTTCTTTTATTCATTACTCTACAATCACTCAGCAGCATGTAAGATTTTTCTATCTAAGCAGACTTGTTTCAGCAAACAATATTTTCATCTTATGTGGCTTGTTCTTGTCTTACTGGTGCATTGTAAGCGGAATACACCGTCCCACCTACTGCACCACTTACTGCTGAATCCCCACTTTACCATCCGAGGCAAGTGCTGAATAAGGGCTTGAGAGAAAAGTGCAATTGCTTGTTTCAGCAAGTCAAAAACAGTCAAATTGGTCAAATAATGCAGCAAACGTGTCACACAGGTGAAAAAAAAAAGTTATTTTAAAAGTACCTGCACTGAGACTAAGTCTTTCTAAATTGCTACATTAAGAAGTATGTAATGCTCTCATTGGTTGTAAAGTGACTTTAAACTGGAGAAGACAGTACATTACTCTCTCCATAAACTTAGTGTACTCAGAAAGGTGCCAAATAATGTAATAACTAATACAGTAGACCCTTGACTTATGAATTTAATTGGTTCCAAAGGGCTGTTCTTAAGTCAAAATGTTTGTTAGTTAAACCTATTTTTCCCATAAGAAATAATGTAAATAGAAATCATCTGTGCCAGACCTCCCAAACCACCCCCTTACCTAACCTTTCTAATGTCTTTTTTGTTATAAATACAAGTATATTTTCCATTAAATCTTAAATTATAGAATAGACATTACTGTAATAAACAATAATAAACAACTATACACAGTAGTACTGTACTGTATATAAAAAACACACATCACATTTCAGTACAGTACGTGTGCTGTACCATACACCATAATACATTTCCTTCTTTTTATATAAAATGTATCTACCAGAAACAACAATAACTTTCATACTGCACTAACAAGAGTAATAAATTTTTTTTCATTTTCTCAACACTGCGCTTTCTCTGCACCTGCTTTGGGGCCATTTTGATATTGAATTTTACAAAATATAAAGAAAACACTGGACAAACACCGTCTGCTGTCCGAATGTTTACCTCCCCACCTAACCTCTCTAATGTCTTTTTTGTTATAAATACAAGTATATTTTCCCTTAAATCTTAAATTATAGAATAGACATAACTGTAATGAACAATAATAAACAACAATACACAGTAGTAGTACTGTACTGTACATAAAAAACACACATCACACTTCAGTACAGTGCATGTGCTGTACCATACACCATAATACATTTCCTTTTTTTTTTGTAAAATATATCTACCATAAACAACAATAACTTTCATACTGTACTAATAATAGTAAATGATTTTTTTTTTGGACAGAATTTCTAGGCGCAGCCAGGGGATGGAGGGGGTCCGGTTTGGTGACCTCACAGTCACGTCACTGCTGTTTGCAGATGATGTGGTCCTGTTAGCGTCATCGAACTGTGAACTCCAGCTCTTGATGGATCGGTTTGCAGCCGAGTGTGAAGCGGCTGGGATGAGAATCAGCACCTCCAAATCTGAGGCCATGGTTCTCAGCCGGAAAACGGTGGATTGTCCTCTCTGGGTCAGGGACGTGTTCGTGCCTCAAGTGGAGGAGTTTAAGTATCTCGGGGTCTTGTTCTCGAGTGATGGTAAGATGGAACGGGAGATTGACGGGCGGATCGGTGCAGGGTCAGCAGTGATGCGGACTCTCTACCGGTCTGTGGTGGTGAAGAAAGAGCTGAGTCATAAGGCAAAGCTCTCGATTTACCGGTCGGTCTATGTTCCTACCCTCACCTATGGTCATGAGATTTGGGTAATGACCGAAAGAACGAGATCGCGAGTACAAGCGGCCGAAATGGGTTTTCTCCGCAGGGTGTCTGGGCTCTCCCTTAGAGATAGGGTGAGAAGCTCGGTCATCCGGGAGGGACTCGGAGTCGAGCCGCTACTCCTGCGCGTGGAAAGGAGCCAGTTGAGGTGGTTCGGACACCTGGTAAGGATGCCTCCTGAGCGCCTCCCTAGGAAGGTGTTTCAGGCAAGTCCAGCTGGGAGGAGACCACGGGGAAGACCCAGGACACGCTGGAAAGATTATATCTCCCAGCTGGCCTGGGAACGCCTCGGAATCCCCCCAGTTGAGCTGGAAGAGGTGGCTGGGGAGAGAGAGGTCTGGGTTTCTCTACTTAGGTTGCTGCCCCCGCGACCCGAACCCCGGATAAGCGGAAGATAATGGATGGATGGATGGATGGATGGATTTTTTTTTTTCATTTTCTCAACTCTACGCTTTCTCTGCATCTTCTTAGGGACTAATTTGATATTGAATTTTACAAAATATAAAGAAAACACCAAACAAACACCGTCCGCTGTCCGAATGTTCGCTCACTGTATATATATAGAGAGAGACGGTCAGAGTCAACTTGTTCGTGACTTCATGTGTTTCATGAAGAGAACGGTGGATAAGGAGATGGAAGCGGAAGGCAAGAACTGGGATGAATTACACTGGCTTGCCCAAGACCGCGATGGCTGGAGAAGATATGTTGGTGCCTTATGCTCCAGCCGGAGCAAAGAGGATTAACTAACCCTGGATTTGGTGAAATTCTAGTTTCAAATGCTCCACTTTGTTTATCTTCTGTGTTTTTTTAATATTCCTTACACACTTTATAATTAACAGCCATTATACATCACTGTTCAGATACAGAGCAGAGACATACCTGGTACCGGACCTGCAGAGACCAGAAACATGATAAAGTGGAGGTAAAAATGAACAATTATTTTTAGTCTGTTTGACTTAATGCCACGTTTTGTATAATACCAGTATAATGTAATAACACATGCACACCTTAATATAATGAATCACTATTGCACAACATTTATTTTAGATAACTAGGTGTTGTGAGGCACCCACTCTACCTGATGCACTCATTCCACCTGTGATCATTTGAGCACGTTTTACCTCCTTGTATCCCAGGATTCTTTCTTCTCCCAAAAACATGGAAGAAGTTGAAAGATTACTCTTAATTGACCATTGGTGTGAGTGAGTATATGGGTCATTGGTAAATGTGTGTTGATCTTTAATGGTGCCCTATCCAGAAAGTATATTTGCCCTTGGCCTGCTTTGTATCTGAACAGTGATATACACCAATCAGCCATAACATTAAAACCACCTCCTTGTTTCTACACTCACTGTCCATGTTATCAGCTCCACTTACCATATAGAAGCACTTTGTAGTTCTACATTTACTGACTGTAGTCCATCTGTTTCTCTACATACTTTTTAGCCTGCTTTTACCCTGTTCTTCAATGGTCAGGACCCCCACAGAGTAGGTATTAATTAGGTGGTGGATGATTCTAAGCACTGCAGTGACACTGACATGGTGGTGGTGTGTTAGTGTGTGTTGTGCTGGCATGAGTGGATCAGACACAGCAGTGCTGCTGGAGTTTTTAATACTCACTGTCCACTCTATTAGACACTCCTACCTAGTTGGTCCACCTTGTAGATGTAAAGTCAGAGACGATCGCTCATCTATTGCTGCTGTTTGAGTTGGTCATCTTCAAGACCTCCATCAGTGGTCACAGGACGCTGCCCACAGGGTGCTGTTGGCTGGATATTTTTGATTGGTGGACTATTATCAATCCAGCAGTGACAGTAAGGTATTTAAAAACTCCATCAACACTGCTGTGTCTTATCCACTCATACCAGCACAACACACACTAACACCCAAGTAATACCTGCTCTGTGGTGGTCCTGGGAAAGTCCTGACTATTGAAGAACAGCATGAAAGGGGGCTAAAAAAAAGCATGCAGAGAAACAGATGGACTACAGTCAGTAATTGTAGAACTACAAAGTGCTTCTATATGGTAAGTGGAGCTGATAAAATGGACAGTAAGTGTAGAAACAAGGAGGTGGTTTTAATGTTATGGCTAATCAGTGTATAATGGCTGTTTATTATAAAGTTGATTATAAAACTATTTGTAGTCTGTTTGACTTGATGCCACTTTTTGTGTTATATCATTACAATTAAATAATATACACATTTATATGAATCGCCATTAAACAAAAAAACATAGAGCAAGTTGATAGATTACTCTAAATTGACCCTTGGTGTGAGTGAGTAATTGGGTCATTGCTAAATGTGTTTTGCTCTGTAATGGCTTGATGTCATGTCCAGAAAGTATTTTTGCCCTTGACCAGATGGTTTCAGCTTACCCTTGACCAGGATAAGACAAATACATACACTATATTGCCAAAAGTATTTTGAGTGACGTCCCATTTTTAATCCACAGGGTTTAATATGATGTCGGCCCACCCTTTGCAGCTATAACAGCTTCAACTCTTCTGGGAAGGCTTTCCACAAGGTTTAGGAGTGTGTTTTTACGGGAATTTATGACCATTCTTACAGATGCGCATTTGTGAGGTCAGACACTGATGTTGGACGAGAAGGCCTGGCTCGCAGTCTCCGCTCTAATTCATCCCAAAGGTGTTCTATTGGGTTGAGGTCAGGACTCTGTGCAGGCCAGTCAAGTTCTTCCACACTAAACTCGCTCATCCACGTATTTATGGACCTTGCTTTGTGCACTGGTGCACAAAGTTGAGAGCATGAAATTGTCCAAAATCTCTTGGTATACTGAAGCATTAAGAGTTCCTTTCACTTGAACTAAGGGGCCGAGCCCAACTCCTGAAAAACAACCCCACATGCAGTCAGACAAGTACCGTTCTCCTGGCAACCGCCAAACCCAGACTCGTTCATCGGATTGCCAGATGGAGAAGCGTGATTCCTCACTCCAGAGAACATGTCTCCACTGCTCTAGAGTCCAGTGGCGGCGTGCTTTACACCACTGCATCCGATGCTTTGCATTGCGCTTGGTGATGTAAGGCTTGGATGCAGCTGATCGGCCATGGAAACCCATTCCATGAAGCTCTCTACTCACTGTTCTTGAGCTAATCTGAAGGTCACATGAAGTTTGGAGGTCTGTAGCGATTGACTCTGGAGAAAGTTGGCGACCTCTGCGCACTACGCACCTCAGCATCCGCTGACCCCGCTCTGTCATCTTACGTGGCTACCACTTCATGGCTAAGTTGCTGTTGTTCCCAATCGCTTCCATTTTGTTATAATACCACTGACAGTTGACTGTGGAATATTTAGTAGCGAGGAAATTTCACGACTGGACTTGTTGCACAGGTGGCTTCCTATCACGATACCACACTAGAATTCACTGAGCTCCTGAGAGCGACCCATTCTTTCACAAATGTGTGTAGAAGCAGTCTGCATGCCTAGGTGCTTGGTTTTATACACCTGTGGCCATGGAAATGATTGGAACACCTGAAATCAATGATTTGGATGGGTGAGTGAATACTTTTGGCAATATAATGTATGTTCAATTGAACATACAGTATATGGAAATAATGTAAAATTGTGACTGACACAAACATTACAAAAGTACATTCCCATCAATCCTAAGGTTTGGTTCATCATGTGGAACAGAGCGGAAGCATCTGGAGTGGCGACACACTGCTGTGGATCACTTAGCTAATTCTGTTCTGATCCCAGCATGCTAGCTGTGAAGCTGAAAGCAGCAGGATAATGCATCAAAGCCCCAAGCTTCTGTCTGGAGCGTTCTTTTATGATTTATCACCACACAACCCACTTTCATTTAAAGTCAATGGCGTCTATAGATACCTGTCAGTGTAGAAGAAGTCCTAATGCTTCGGTACTACGGTGCATTGTCTCCAGACGCCAGGTTTACCGCTTGAACGTCAGACCAGAAACAAGGGAGAAAGAAAAGCGCTGGGCAATCTTTCAAAAGGCTTTTTCCTCCTGTCCATTTTGACAGAAGGTCCATGGATTTGTGGATCATTTATTTTTCAGATGAAAAAGAGCTGTAAAATCCACTCTGAGCTTGTTTGGAAAGATTCAAGCCATGCACACTGAGGGTTGCCATTCTGATTCAACAGAACTACATTTTTCAAAGGTAAAAGCCTTTTAGTAAGAAAGTCACGTGCACTACATGACCAAAACATTCCTGCTGTTGCTTAAATTGGTTCCAGGTTGCCACTGTTGGGCTCTTGAGCAAGGCCCTTAACCCTCAATTGCTTAGACATTATACTGTCATAGTACTGTAAGTCGCTCGGGATAAAAGCGTCTGCTAAATCCCGAGAAGGTAACATGTTCCTGAAGTCAAGAAATGTAATTTGAAACCAGGCATCTTGCAGATGGTGTATTTGCTAAAGTCACCTGGTCATCTGTAAGTGCTATAATTGTGAAGTGAAATTTCTGGGAACAACAACAGCTCAGCCACAAAATCACTCGTATCATTCATTCGTAAATGGAAGAAGTTTGGAACCACCAAAAATCTTCCTAGACCTGGCCGCCTGGCCAAACTGAGTGAACGAGGAAGACAAGCCTTGGCCAGGGAGGTGAGCAGGAACCCAAGTAATCTAAAGGTCGCTTTGGTTAAGCCCCACCACTTCCAGGTTGCCACTGTTGGGCCCTTGAGTAAGACCCTTAACCCTCAATTGCTTAGACAATATTCTGTCATAGTACTGCAAGTCGCTTTGGATAAAAGCGTCGGCTAAATGCTGTAAATGTAAATGTAAATGGAGCATCAGCCGTAAAGAGAGCAAAGTGCCTTAACATGTTCCTGAAGTCAACAAGTATAACTCCACATTATAAACAAGGCATCTTGCAGATGGTGTATTTGCTAAAGTCACCTGGTCATCTGTAAGTGCTATAATTGTGAAGTGGAATTTATGGGAGCAACAACAGCTCAGCCACAGCCTCATAGAACAAAACTACCAAGTGCTAAAAAACTAGCACTTTAAGATCATCTGTTAGCAGCAGAACTCTTCACAGAATCCACGGTATGTTCATCTCACTCACATGTGCTACTGGAAATCACTGGGTGTGAAAATGCAAGATTAATTAGCCTCCTAATTAGACCCATGAAGTAATGTGCGATATTATTACGATGAAGCAACAAGTAAGTCTATTTCCAACTGAAGGATGCAAGTGAGGTTATCAATGAATTATATCACCTTCTCCAAAAGAACTTAAGAAAGTTGGAAAAACTTAAAAGGTTATGCGTAAAATTACATCCTAGTGCACTAAAGTGCATCACATCACACTTTGGGCAATAGATTTAATCAAGATTAATCAGTCATTGCTGTTTAATCACTACAGCAAAAAAATAACTCGTTTATTTCTATTTATTGCTTTATCCAGGACAGGGTGGGTTAGGCACCCCAAAAAACACTGAGCACAAGAAAGAAACAGAACAATACACATACATACAGTAGAGCTTATATATTTAATATATAAGAGCCTGGAGGAAACCAGAGTACCTGGAGAAAAAACATGCTAAGCTCTTTATACAATTTGAAACCAGGTCCTCATAACACATGCTGCTAAGTAGCACCCACACTATCAACTGTGCCAACTGTGCCAACCAAACCACCCACCCAGCAAATGCTGATAATATTAACAAATACACTGCAATATAAGGCTACTCTTTTAAATCAACTATTAAATTTAACTGATCAAAGACTTTCCAAAGCCATTGGGATTAAGGTAGAGTCTTCAAAAATAAACACCACCGCAAATTAGGAGCAGAATGATTTGGAAATGCCAATAGGAACTGAGCATTGAGCGAAGTGGTACGCACATTATCCCTGCTACCGTGAAATAGTACGCTCCATTTTTTATTCCTAGATAGTAGTTCTACATATTTTTGGCCTTGTAGTGCCTACTGCATATAACATAAGTCATACACCGACCATTTTATCAGCTCCACTTACCATATAGAAGAACTTTGTAGTTCTACAATTACTGACTGTAGTCCATCTGTTTCTCTACATACTTTTTTAACCTGCTTTCACCCTGGTTCTTTAATGATCAGGACCCCCACAGGACCACTACAGAGCAGGTATTATTTAGGTGGTGGATCATTCTCAGCACTGCAGTGACAATGACATGGTGGTGGTGTGTTAGTGTGTGTTGTGCTTGTATTAGTGGATAGGACACAGCAGTACTGATGACTTTTTTAAACACCTCACTGTCACTGCTGGACTGGAAAAATATATTCAGCGTCCTGTGACCACTAATGAAGGTCTAGAAGATGACCAACTCAAACAGTAGCAATAGATGAGCGATCGTCGAGTGTCTAATAGAGTGGACAGTGAGTGGACACGGTTTTTTTAAAACTCCAGCAGCGCTGCTGTGTCTGATCCACTCATACCAGCACAACACACACTAACACACCACCACCATGTCAGTGTCACTGCAGTGCTAAGAATGATCCACCACCTAAATAATACCTACTCTGTAGTGGTCCTGGGAGAGTCCTGACCACTGAAGAACAGCATGAAAGGAGGCTAACAAAGCATGCACAGAAACAGATGGACTACAGTCAGTAATCGTAGAACTACAAAGTGCTTCTATATGGTAAGTGGAGCTGATAAGATAGACAGTGAGTGTAGAAACAAGGAGGTGGTTTTAATGTTATGTCTGATCAGTGTATACCATGCATCTGATAAAAAAATAGCATGATAAACTTTATGAAAAAGTCACAGGACCAAAAAAAAGCCTAAGCTGATCCTCCGTGCTTACTTGTACAGAAAGAGCCCTTAGACAAAGGTTACTCTAATGAAATAAGTATAGAGTGTGGCACCTTTGAGATTCAACCTTTTTCTTATTACAAGCCCTAATTACCACTGACACAAGCAAAATGGACGCAACTATCCCCGACGGAGCACTCTTGACTGCTTAATAATGTGCACGGTTGTTGGAAAAAGGGGCCTCTCGAGCCCACGGAGTTTAACATCTAAGCTCTTTTGGTCCTTCAGTAACAACTATTCAAGCAAAAATGCAAGTCGTGTGCTGATACGACACTTTTCCAGCATCGATGCTAAATTACTTTGCATCTGAAGCTATTTCAGTGTACGCTGTATGAGTTAGAAAGAACATGGTCCACACTGATGTTAACCTATTCATTGGGGGTAGCACTGGCTTAGCATTAGCTAGCAAAGTGCTATCATTAGGCCACCTGTGATATTATGTACATTTGTAACACAAAGCATCGTTAGTAGGTTCACACAGACACTTAGCTGTTTATATCATAGATCTCCTAACGTCAAATTATGGGTTGCCACCATTAATTATAAACATTTTGGGATGAAATGATATAAAAATAAAAATGAATTATGACCCAAATGGCCCGTACCAGTACAAAACCAATTTTCCACATCAGCAGGAGGTGAAGCAACCTGCACTGTTGCAATAATTTAAAGCATAAAGTAGACTGACTCTCCTGCTGTGCCCATTTCCTCTTTCTAAGCTTTACTCACTCTGCCCTGAATACATTTCCCACATCAACCCTCTCCTGGAAATGCCAAAGCCACGATGACCTTTTACCAGGACTACAGGCCAAAAGGAGGGTAGAGTGGTCTCAAAAACAAAGACCACTGTCCCTTGATCTTGGTCGTACATTTTGGCATCTTGCTTTTTTTTTTTATTCACCCAAAATCAGTACATTAAAATAATTTATGTATTTTTTAATATTAAAAACAACTTCTAGGCACTCAGGTGGTGCAGAGGTCTATGAAATTCTTTGTCCGCATATCCCTACTTGTTTGGAACCTGGGGTCAGAACACAGGGTCAGCCATTGTATGGCGCCCCTGAGGCAGACAGGGTTAAGGGCCTTGCTCAAGGGCCCAACAGTGGCTGCATAGTAGAGCCTGGATTTTAACCTGACTTCCGATTGATAGCTACCACTGTCCCCCAGTATGACCAGGTATGACATAAACACCCACAGAAACTGTGAAATGTCAAAATTTGACATTTTATTGTTCAGAGTGAAAGTTGTTGTGTTTCGTTGATATGAAAATATCATAAAAAAGGAATGATAATAATAAAAAAATCAACATTTACCAAAGTACAAAGGTACAGAGGTCCTTTTTTGACTTGCAGTTTAGATAAGCGAGTAAGTGTATGATGGCCTATAGTGGACTGCTGCCTTATTAAGCACATAGATCTACCAAACCTATTAAAAAAGTACATTGTTTAATTTTAACATTTTGTACATCACACAAATGCAAGGTAGATGGTAGCTGCTGTCAGATTCCACAGTTCTTACCATATTTCCATAATGCTAATAGCACTCTAGGTGTGGTTTATTAGTAAGGGTTTTTAATGATGTTAAAATTCTGTCTCTAAATAGTAACTGTTTTGTGATCAGGATGATCTTGGATGATCAGGATGATTTTTAAATAGTACACCGATTAGGCATAACATTATGACCACCTTCCTAATATTGTGTTGGTCCCCCTTTTGCTGCCCCATACACAACAACCTGTGATGCACTGTGTATTCTACACCTTTCTATCAGAACCAGCATTAACTTCTTCAGCAGTTTGAGCTACAGTAGCTCGTCTGTTGGATCGGACCACATGGACCACTTTTGATAGATACTGACCACTGCAGAGCGGAAACACCCCACAAGATCTGCAGTTTTGGAGATGCTCTGACCCAGTCGTCTAGCCATCACAATTTGGCTCTTGTCAAACTAACAGGTGCCGTGATGAAGAGATAATCAGTGTTATTCACTTCACCTGTCAGTGGTCATGTACATTGTGTTTTATACCAGTTACTATATAAAAATTTTACATGAAATTAATATAGCAGCATATAAAATATGGCAAAATTCAGCCATGCATATTCTGCCATGTACATTTTATTTACATCATTCCTGTATCACCCACACTCTTATTTCTTTGGATACTGTATATTGCCTTTTTGGATATATTCCCTTTTTGGATATATAAATATATACACCTTATTTGCTACTACTTACATTTTTTGTATTTGTATTAGTTCTTCTTACTTCTGCTTTTTGTTCAACTACTAGAGGCCAATAATTTCCCTCGGAATTAATAAAGTATCTATATATCTATATATCCATTCATCTATGCATCTATCCATATATCTATTCATTTACAAATCTATGAAACAGTCAGTACAATCTGTTAAATGATTAGACTCTAGCCAAATGTAGCAACTGTGCAAAAATCTGATGATTTGGGTCTCATGGCTTCCCTCAGCAACCAGTGTCTTCATAATTTAGTTCTGTACTCACTGATAAACGTGTTTTATATTCTGTAAGAGCACAAAATAACAGACACAATGACTGGTAGACTTTCAATTCAGAAACGTAATCACAATGTGTTCACTAGAGATCATCTGCTGTTGTAAAGCACATGTAACTAAAACCAGAAAGCAAAACTAAGAGGTCACTAAACATGTAACAAATGCCTGGTGTGTTACTGCATGTTTTTTAGAAAGCTAGTAAAGCTGTTGTTGGAAATGCATCAGTTAATATATACCTCAAACATCAAGGAATTTTTTTGTTCTGAGTAACTTTAGTAACTCATGGCACGTTGGTTCCAGTAAGGCTGCTTTGAGTATGTTAGTACACAGCAGTTCTGCATGTAGAAATGCCTTAAGTTGTGAGAAAGGTCAGAAGAACAAGTGCAGACTTGTTCGCATTAACAAGAAAGCTGTGATAACTTATATGACCACTGTTTACAAGGAATAAATCAGGAATCTGAGTTTACAGTGGACACAGGGTCACTAAAATTGGACAGTTGACAAAAAGAATATATCATAAGAATAAATATCACCTGGACTGTAATATTGATTTGTGTGTTTAGACAATACATACAATCCTGCAGCAAGCCTGAAGTTGCATACGTATTAAAGAGGAAAAATTGATTTCCCAGAAGCCTGGGTTGTTGGTGTGTTTGTTAGACCCACATTTTGTCAAATGATCAAGTGAACCGCTGAGAAGCTCTTTGTTTGCAGATTCCATCAGTGCTGCAGCATGTTTGTCAATGAGTCTTTTTACCCCCCTCAACACACACTAGCCTGACCTGCGCTGATCCACAGCATGCTTAAACAAATGACTTGCACATTCTGAGGAGTCGATGCTGATATTTAAGGGTTTTAAGTTAAATACTGCAAAAGACAATTTATAACTTGTAGCTTTTTGCTTTTATTTGCATTTTATTTATTATGCCTTTACATTTCTGGCAGTGGGTTTGTACAGTGTGTTGCAGTTTATTCTTCTGTATTAAAATTATAGAATTTTGTCGGGCAGATACAGAAATATGTATTGTCATGTATATGTGTATAAAACATGTAAAAAAAGTGGTGCACAAAGAGTTCTTTATTGTCTTTTTGTTTATTTAATTTAACTTTTACTTTAAGTTTACTTTTTTCATCTTGATTTTAAATAAATCAGGCTTTGCCTAAAGGCATGCCTGGGTGGATCGCAAGCCCGAAAAAAGGGTTGCAGAGAAAAGTAATAAAATAAACAAATTTTAACAGGCACATAAACATAAAATGAACTTGTACACAAACGCCCCCTTGTGGCGGCTTTACATTACATCTTGGAAGCCACAGTGGGACCAGATTGCCACAATTTTCATTAAGTATATTTTGTTTTGTGTTTTGTTTTGATGCATTGTTTGTGGTGCCTGGATCATGGTAAAAATCATGGACAAAATGTGGGTTGCTTGAAATAAAGTTTTAAAAGTCCTGATCTAAACCATGATGGAATCTCTGGACCATCTGTAGATACCTTCAATAAATAAATAAATTAAATTAATAAATTAAATTAATAAATTAAATTAATAAATTAAAATAATACATTAAATTATTAAATTAAATTAATAAATTAAATTAATAAATACATAAATAAATATTCTATAAACAAAATAGGCCAAATACATTTCTGGAATAATGCTGGCCATGGACAGAAATAAAATTACAAACTGTCCTTTACTGGGCACAGTTGCTTATTACATTCAGTGAATGACTCAATGTCCAGCTGTAAGTCAACAGCACAGACAGTGAGGGGATAAATACCACTATAGCTGAAGTCATCATGCTATATTTATACCAGTTCCAGTGGACAAAGAGGAACAGTGACCCATGACCCCTCATCCACAGCAGTGCTACAGCAGGCCTGTACCAGCTAAGAACCGTCAGCTCTAGAATTGTTACCCTTAATAAAATAAATTAATAAACAGCTGTAGTTAATTACTGGATTCATCATTATAAGTTTTATGTTCAGATAAAAACAAATATTCATATTTTATTCCTTCATTCCTGACTGTTTGTCAAAAAGGTTTAATAGACACAAAATAATATTACCTCACTATTAATATTTTTCATCTAAAGGCTGTGGGAACCATACTTGACACTAAAAGAGCGCCAGAAAATGTTATACTCTGGAAATATCCTGGACAGGGCATTAATCCATCACAAGTTTTTGGTCACATCCCCTCAGACCTAGCCAATCATGTCTGTGTAAAGGGAGGGTCACACCAGGAGATTTAAACATAAAAATATAAAACAAAAGGTTTATTGAGCCCAGAAACTAATTCTCTCCATGGCCATCCTAGCTCACTACCATAAAACCTAATAAATAGCTCTGATTTGAGCTGAGAGTCCTCAGGAGCTGAGCCTCGAGGACATGGAGAGGTTCTGTATAGTGAAGTGCTTCTAATTCCTTGCTCTAGATTCTCTGTCAGGAAGGTTGCACAGAAATGCTAGTTTTATTATAAGTTTGGAATAAATGTACTTGTATTAAAGGGATATAACCATGTGAGATGAAGCTAATCAACAAGAGATTTTCTTTATAACCTTTTGTACTCAAATTTACCAAGGGTGCCAATAATAAGAGTTCACTGTACAGAGTCGAGTCAATAGAAGGCCGTATGCAGCGATAAGGCAGACGTCCATGAAATGTGTAAATGTGAAAATCAATCATGGATGACAGCTCATTTAAATTATCTAAGGGAGGGAAGGCAAAAATTTCAATTACTGAGTAAACACCCATCGCCTGGCTCGGATATGTTTAACCTCTACAGGCATACTTGACATTAATTCATAGTTTTAATGAGTTCTGCATCTGCTGCACAGAGGAGTTCACTAATCCCATCCACGTCGATAAAAGTTTTAAAAATTCAATCAAATGTACTCGGTACAGCCTCTATCATTTTAATTTAGCATCATCCACATGGTTGCATTGCAACTAATTACTGCAAAATATCTGTTGGTCAGAAATTGATCAGTAGTGGGCTAGACAAAGGGAAAATCTTTCCTCTTTACCTACCAGCAGATATATTGTCAAATTCAGCCAAATAATATTATTGTTATTAATATTATTAGTAGTAGTATTTAGGTATTGTTTTTTATTATTATTATTATTATTAGTAGTAGTAGTAGTAGTAGTAGTAGTATTTAGGTATTTATTATTATTAGTAGTATATTATTATTATTATTAGTAGTAGTAGTAGTAGTAGTAGTAGTAGTATTTAGGTATTTATTATTATTAGTAGTATATTATTATTATTATTAGTAGTAGTAGTAGTAGTAGTAGTAGTAGTAGTATTTAGGTATTTATTATTATTAGTAGTATATTATTATTATTATTATTATTATTTAATATTATTATTAGTAGTAGTAGTATTTAGATATTATTTATTATTAGTAGTATAGTAGTAGTAGTATTTAGGTATTATTTATTATTATTATTAATAAACTATTCTTTTTATTATTTATTTACTAGTATTAATTTTATTAAATTATTATTATTAATTTTATTATTTATTGGAATCCACTGGAATCCAGGGTTTAAATCCCCAGCAGTGCTACCATCCAGTCAGGCATCTACATACAGACTAGATTGGCTATGTCTGGGAAAGATGGACAAAGAACCGCAATGGACTTTATTAGGAGTTTGACGTCATGTTTTACACACTTTGGTTACAGATGACAGGACAGATAGCTACTCGATTAATTAGTTCAAGTTTTTAATGTCAAACACAGTCATGGACAATTTTGTATCTCCAGTTCACCTCACTTGCACGTTTTTGGACTGTGGGAGGAAATCGGATTACCTGGAGTAAACCCACACAGACACAAGAAAAACACACAGAAGGAACCCAGACTGCTCCACCTGGGAATCGAACCCAGGACCTTCTTGCTGTGAGGCAACAGTGCTACCCACTGAGCCACCGTACCGCTCCCCCAAGGTGTATTACTGCATTATGACCAGTGATTCCAGGACAACCTGACCCCAACATGACCCTGACCATAATAAAGCGATAGTAAAACAAGAAATGAACATGTGAGGTCCTGTTGGGTTACTTTTTCAATCATGGATGGGTAGAGAGGGTGATTACATGTAAAGAGCACCAGAAAGACTGCAGTCAGTTTTTGTATATCCACAAGCCAGCATTATATGGTAGGTGTAGCTTATAAAATAGCCAATGGATGTAAGATATAGAATACAGGTGGACACTATACACACACAATATAAAAAGAGATTCACATTTCTGTTCCTGTTACCTTTAGAAATGATAAACGAGCTAAATAGGGTGGTTAGCTAATAGCTACATTTTGTGAAAATGTACCCTCTGGGTGGCCTGAGAATCAATCAACTCTGTGCTCTTCATATCCCAGAAGAATCAAACCAGACACACACCTATTTACTGACCCCACCAACCGGAAAATCAGTCAATTTGGTCTCCTAACCTTAAGAGAGCATTACCACCAGTCAGGTAGCGGAGTTGCTCAATATCAGTTCTATTTTGTTCTTGTCGATATAATAAAGTCATTATTTCTAATAATGGAAAGCCTGTGATTGTAACAGAGGTACAAGAAATTTTCTCAATATGCACAGAGCAAAAAGGCACCTTGGAGAATTGTATGATCCATGACGGAACATGAAGGATCATTTCAGATGTATGCATGTGTCACTGCATATTAACCACAGCTTCAGTTCAATAAAGACACCAGTACTCCTACCAGGAGGATAATTTAATCTTCTCCCGCTGGGGCTTCCTCTTCTGCAGAGTGCTTACACTAAATACAAAGTGCCTCTGAAAGCGACTGTGGAGAACTGTCTGGGGCTTCAATGAACAAGGCCAGACAATATTATTGATGGAAAGAATCGGTGTGACTGATCACAAAGCAGGTATAAGTTATAAGTGTTAACAACTCCTCCTTGTGGAGAAACTTCCACCTGTTGAGACGCTTTGCAACCAAAAATGTATTTATTAGGATTTAAGTGTCTTACACACTGTTTTACACACTTTGGTTAGATTCATGACAGGACAGGTAATCGACTCGTGACTCGCAAAAAAATGACTCATAAACAACAAGAGTCCCTAGCGTCAGCATGTGTTAACTTTAGTTATGTGTGACAATTATATATATATACAGTGTATCACAAAAGTGAGTACACCCCTCACATTTCTGCAGATATTTAAGTATATCTTTTCATGGGACAACACTGACAAAATGACACTTTGACACAATGAAAAGTAGTCTGTGTGCAGCTTATATAACAGTGTAAATTTATTCTTCCCTCAAAATAACTCAATATACAGCCATTAATGTCTAAACCACCGGCAACAAAAGTGAGTACACCCCGAAGAGACTACACCCCTAAATGTCCAAATTGAGCACTGCTTGTCATTTTCCCTCCAAAATGTCATGTGATTTGTTAGTGTTACTAGGTCTCAGGTGTGCATAGGGAGCAGGTGTGTTCAATTTAGTAGTACAGCTCTCACACTCTCTCATACTGGTCACTGAAAGTTCCAACATGGCACCTCATGGCAAAGAACTCTCTGAGGATCCTAAAAGACGAATTGTTGCGCTACATGAAGATGGCCAAGGCTACAAGAAGATTGCCAACACCCTGAAACTGGGCTGCAGCACAGTGGCCAAGATCATCCAGCGTTTTAAAAGAGCAGGGTCCACTCAGAACAGACCTCACGTTGGTCGTCCAAAGAAGCTGAGTGCACGTGCTCAGCGTCACATCCAACTGCTGTCTTTGAAAGATAGGCGCAGGAGTGCTGTCAGCATTGCTGCAGAGATTGAAAAGGTGGGGGGTCAGCCTGTCAGTGCTCAGACCATACGCCGCACACTACATCAAATTGGTCTGCATGGCTGTCACCTCAGAAGGAAGCCTCTTCTGAAGTCTCTACACAAGAAAGCCTGCAAACAGTTTGCTGAAGACATGTCAACAAAGGACATGGATTACTGGAACCATGTCCTATGGTCTGATGAGACCAAGATTAATTTGTTTGGTTCAGATGGTCTCAAGCATGTGTGGCGGCAATCAGGTGAGGAGTACAAAGATAAGTGTGTCATGCCTACAGTCAAGCATGGTGGTGGGAATGCCATGGTCTGGGGCTGCATGAGTGCAGCAGGTGTTGGGGAGTTACATTTCATTGAGGGACACATGAACTCCAATATGTACTGTGAAATACTGAAGCAGAGCATGATCCCCTCCCTCCGGAAACTGGGTCGCAGGGCAGTGTTCCAGCATGATAATGACCCCAAACACACCTCTAAGACGACCACTGCTTTATTGAAGAGGCTGAGGGTAAAGGTGATGGACTGGCCAAGCATGTCTCCAGACCTAAACCCAATAGAACATCTTTGGGGCATCCTCAAGCGGAAGGTGGATGAGCGCAAAGTCTCGAATATCCGCCAGCTCCGTGATGTCGTCATGGAGGAGTGGAAAAGCATTCCAGTGGCAACCTGTGAAGCTCTGGTAAACTCCATGCCCAGGAGAGTTAAGGCAGTTCTGGGAAATAATGATGGCCACACAAAATATTGACACTTCAGGAACTTTCAATAAGGGGTGTACTCACTTTTGTTGCCGGTGGTTTAGACATTAATGGCTGTATATTGAGTTATTTTGAGGGAAGAATAAATTTACACTGTTATATAAGCTGCACACAGACTACTTTTCATTGTGTCAAAGTGTCATTTTGTCAGTGTTGTCCCATGAAAAGATATACTTAAATATCTGCAGAAATGTGAGGGGTGTACTCACTTTTGTGATACACTGTATACAATTATTATTATTATTATGAATATTCTGCTCTCTAATAACGTTCCGGTCATCTTAACCCGCAACACACGCAATGGGTAAATGTTACAGCCAGCTTCCGGCGTAGTGATGAAGCATCGCTCCCTACACCCTACACAGTTTGAAGTTCACTTCATTTGAACATTTTCGTTATCGTTGGATTGGAATTGCACCTAAAATGGTGGAATACCCTACGTAGTGCACTTTACAGGAACAACTGGGGTGAATAGAATGCTCCTACAGAATTGGCGCTAATGGTTGAAAGAGCGCTTTCTGAACCAATCAGACCTTCTGATTTAAATTTTTAGTAAGAAATGCTGTTTTTTGTATTTATTTAGTTTGCGTCACACAGATGATTGTCAATGAAACGCTTGAGTGGCTTTCTAACGAGTTCGTGTTTTACTTCACAACCGGGAAAAGTTTGGAAGTTTTTAATTATAAGCACATTTACAAAATAACGGATTATATTCCTAATGGGACACACGGTTATAAATTTAATAGCATCTGGAAGAACATAAGCTAAGGTAAACAGTGGTTATGATTTTTTTTTGCTGTGTTTTGGATTTTAGCCGCTGTGCCGTGATTTATCGCACGCTTTTGTTTTGCAGTAAAAACAAAATGTATCAGTTTAAACTGGTACCTTCTTGTTATGGAAATTACATTCATTTGCACAATGACTGGGAAAGTAAAGGCACGAAGTAAAACGGCAAAATACAGTCGCTAATCTGTTGTTGTTTTTTATCTGAATTATTTGTGTATTTCTACACTACATTTCCAATATATGTTTTGTGTAGATTATATTGACTCGTGACTTGACTTGGACTCTAGCCTAAAGACTCTAGCCTAAAGACTCGGGACTAGACTTGGACTCTAGCCTAAAGACTCGTGACTAGACTTGGACTCTAGCCTAAAGACTCGTGACTAGACTTGGACTCTAGCCAAAAGACTCGTGACTTGACTTGGACTCTAGCCTAAAGACTCGTGACTAGACTTGGACTCTAGCCTAAAGACTCGTGACTAGACTTGGACTCTAGCCTAAAGACTCGTGACTTGACTTGGACTCTAGCCTAAAGACTCGTGACTTGACTTGGACTCTAGCCTAAAGACTCGTGACTAGACTTGGACTCTAGCCTAAAGACTCGTGACTAGACTTGGACTCTAGCCTAAAGACTCGTGACTAGACTTGGACTCTAGCCTAAAGACTCCTGACTTGACTTGGACTCTAGCCTAAAGACTCGTGACTTGATTTGGACTCGTATTTTGTGACTTGTAAACATCTCTGGGTACTAAAACTTAAACATTGCACTTATACAAATACATTTAAATCTGTCTTATACAAATTAATTTCACTAGACCAGATGACTGTGCAGCCCGGAGCTAGCAGCCCACATCAGGAAGCAAAGTGCTGAGGAAGGTTAATCCTATTTCTATAATAATAATCCTACACTTAATCCTATTTTAACCTTTTTATCTTAAACTATCTATCTTTCTGTGTGTTTAGTGGTTTTTGTTGTTGCTGTTGGCTGTATGTTCTCAGTCGTGCAAGATGTTCCTTGTTCTTAAGAACACATTTTGCATGTCTGAGAATCGCTTGGGGCTTCGGGGCTTTGAGGAACTGTGCATATATTCACTTCAGATGTGTGACTTCAAAACTAAATCTAATAAAACTGTAGACAGAATCGCTACAGGCTCGAACATTATTTTGGAGATGCCTACTTAGCATCTTTATAACAGCCTCTCCACAAGATTTTTTCCAGAATTGTTTTTTTATGTATATGCATCGGTGAGGCCAGACACTGATGAGAAACTAGAAAGCTTAGCGCTAAGCTCAGAATACACATTCAACTCCGTCCAAAAAGTGTTCAATATTTTATTTTTGTCTACATGTGATGTGTTCTTAAAATATGTGCAAACCCCTACTCCAAACTGAGAAGCAGGATTATTAATAATAGTTTTTGCTCTATCTGAACATTGGAATGCCAAAAATGTTTTGCATTGGGTGTAGAAACAGATAATTGTGGTGCAGTTTATCACAGATTGTATAACCACTGTTCACACTTTATTCAGGTTGTCCTGCAACCTATAACTGACAGCTGGTTTCTTTCATAGCTTCTTTATCATTAGTCTGAAAGCATGCTGTAAATGTAAAATACAGGCACCTGTAAAGAAAGGATATGAGATTCCATAAACGTACACTTGCAAATGATCAAGCAAATGTATTGACAGGAATGTTTAAAAAAGAAGTTGCAGAGTCATAACTAAGGCCCTACCTTAAAAACTAAGGCAGTGAAAATCGTTTCATGGACCGTTTTATGGACATTCCATTACAGGAATGTCTATTTTATAATTTAAGATTAAAGGGGAAATATACAGGGGTTGGACAAAATAACTGAAACACCTGTCATTTTAGTGTGGTAGGTTTCATGGCTAAATTGGACCAGTCTGGTGGCCAATCTTCATTAATTGCACATTGCACCAGTAAGAGCAGAGTGTGAAGGTTCAATTAGCAGGGTAAGAGCACAGTTTTGCTCAAAATATTGCAATGCACACAACATTATGGGTGACATACCAGAGTTCAAAAGAGGACAAATTGTTGGTGCACATCTTGCTGGCGCATCTGTGACCAAGACAGCAAGTCTTTGTGATGTATCAAGAGCCACGGTATCCAGGGTAATGTCAGCATACCACCAAGAAGGACAAACCACATCCAACAGGATTAACTGTGGACGCAAGAGGAAGCTGTCTGAAAGGGATGTTCGGGTGCTAACCCGGATTGTATCCAAAAAACATAAAACCACGGCTGCCCAAATCACGGCAGAATTAAATGTGCACCTCAACTCTCCTGTTTCCACCAGAACTGTCCGTCGGGAGCTCCACAGGGTCAATATACACAGCCGGGCTGCTATAGCCAAACCTTTGGTCACTCGTGCCAATGCCAAACGTCGGTTTCAATGGTGCAAGGAGCGCAAATCTTGGGCTGTGGACAATGTGAAACATGTATTGTTCTCTGATGAGTCCACCTTTACTGTTTTCCCCACATCCGGGAGAGTTACGGTGTGGAGAAGCCCCAAAGAAGCGTACCACCCAGACTGTTGCATGCCCAGAGTGAAGCATGGGGGTGGATCAGTGATGGTTTGGGCTGCCATATCATGGCATTCCCTTGGCCCAATACTTGTGCTAGATGGGCGCGTCACTGCCAAGGACTACCGAACCATTCTGGAGGACCATGTGCATCCAATGGCGGTGCCGTGTATCAGAATGACAATGCACCAATACACACAGCAAGACTGGTGAAAGATTGGTTTGATGAACATGAAAGTGAAGTTGAACATCTCCCATGGCCTGCACAGTCACCAGATCTAAATATTATTGAGCCACTTTGGGGTGTTTTGGAGAAGCGAGTCAGGAAACGTTTTCCTCCACCAGCATCACATAGTGACCTGGCCACTATCCTGCCAGAAGAATGGCTTAAAATCCCTCTGACCACTGTGCAGGACTTGTATATGTCATTTCCAAGACGAATTGACGCTGTATTGGCCGCAAAAGGAGGCCCTACACCATACTAATAAATTATTGTGGTCTAAAACCAGGTGTTTCAGTTATTTTGTCCAACCCCTGTACTTGTATTTATAACAAAAAAGACCATTTAAAACATTAGAAGGGTTAGGTAGGGAGTAGTTTGGGAGGTCTGGCATGGATTAATTCTATTTACATATCTATTTATATACAGTGGGGGAAATGAGTATTTGATCCCCTGCTGATTTTGTAAGTTTACCCCCTTACAAAGACTTGAACAGTCTATAATTTTTATGGAAGGTTTATTTTAACAGAGAGAGACAGAATATCAACAAAAAATCCAGAAAAAAAACATTAAATAAAAGTTATACATTAATTTGTATTTAATTAAGGGAAATAAGTATTTGATCCCCTACCAACCAGCAAGAATTCTGACCCCCACAGACCGGTTATGTGCACAAAAGGCACACAAATTAGTCCTGTCCCTGTATAAAAGACTCCTGTCACAGAATCAGTTTCTTCCGTTCAAATCTCTCGACCACCATGGGCAAGACCAAAGAGCTATCAAAGGACGTCAGGGACAAGATTGTAGACTGCACAAGGCTGGAATGGGCTACAAGACCATTAGCAAGAAGCTTGGTGAGAAAGAGACCACTGTTGGTGTGATAATTCGAAAATGGAAGAAATACAAGATCACAGTCAATCACCCTCACTCTGGAGCTCCATGCAAGATCTCACCTGGTGGGGTAAGAATGATTCTGAGAAAGGTGAGGTCAGTCCAGAATTACACGGGAGGAGCTTGTCAACGATCTCAAGGGAGCTGGGAGCAGAGAAATGCTGGATATGACCCCAAGAACACCATCCCCACTGGGCATTTCTTTGCCTCCAAACACAGCGAGTGGAGTTGATGCCAAAGAGCTCAATTTTGGTCTCATCTGACCATATCACATTCTCCCAAGCTTTCTCTGAATCATTCAGGTGTTCATTGGCAAACTTCAGACGGGCCTGTACATGAGCCTTCTTGAGCAAAGGGACTTCGCGGGCACTGCAGGATCTCAATCCATTACGGCGAAGTGTGTTACTAATGGTTTTCTTGGTGACTGTGCTCCCAGCTCCCTTGAGATCATTGACAAGCTCCTCCCGTGTAATTCTGGACTGACCTCACCTTTCTCAGAATCATTCTTACCCCACCAGGTGAGATCTTGCATGGAGCTCCAGCTCTTTGGTCTAAACGCTGGAGCAAGTCACATATAAAATTACATTTTACCCATCAGCCTACTGAGCAGAACAGGATTTACAGAGCATTTACTTTGTGCTACGTTGTGTTAGTCATGCCAAAATAAAATAAAAGCTATTACAGGGTATAAGAGTAATAGGCTTAGCTTTCCTGCCAAGACAAGCAAGACCACACATAAATTGTTTAAATAAAGAAGTAAATTTACATTCTCAAACAAAACATTAATCACGCAAACTAATTACAACTGGATCACGATGGTTTAAAATCTGCAACTCTGCATTTCTAGAGCAGTTAGAGCAGTAATATACAGTATTATTATTATTATTATATATTATTATATAAGTCACATGATAAATCCAACAGTGTTCTGCTGACTGAGTCACCGACAATTATTTTTTAATACCAAGAGAATGGCTGTAATTTGTAAAGCACATGGACAATTGCACGAGTTTTGCTGACCAACTCCTGAGGGAACAATATAATGAAGTGTAAAGTAATTAATTGGGCAAGTCTGGTACAAACAGGAGCTGCCACAAGAAAATTTATGGAGATCCTTATGCTGAGTGAGGAACTCACGGGTTAGTTTAGTGTAATACAAGAGCCAAAATGTCAGCCTCAGCAGGACTGTAGCGAGGCAATGACTGTGAAAATTATGAGATAATTAATTTAAAAAAAAAAAACCACAGAAATGACTACAATAAAGGACGTTAAGTCACTGGACCAGAACAACAAACACAAAGTGAGAGAAAAGCTTTTGATTTGAAATTCATAAAAGAAGAAAGAAAAAAGAAAATTAAAAGCATGAAATGGTACAAACACTCAATCACTTTCTTAACCTCTTATCCAATTAAGATGAATGGGGGGGGGGGGTGTTACACAAGGCACGGCACACAATAACACCCTGGACAGGGTGCCAGTCCATCGCAGGGCAGGCACACAAACACACACAGATTCACCTATAGGGCAGTTCAGTGTCTCCACTTAACCTGACTGCATGTCTTTGGACTGTGGAAGGAAACCGGAGCTCCCAGAGGAAACCCACGCAGACACGGGGAGAACATGCAAACTCCACACAGAGAGGAGCCGGACCGTCCCGCCTGGGGATCGAACCCAGGACCTTCTTGCTGTGAGGCGACAGTGCTACCCATGGTATAAACAGTAAGAATTAATTTAGGTGCTTTAAATCGCAAGCTCAAAATAAAACCTCCAAATGATTCAAACTGACGCAACAGAGAATTTTTAACCTGCGAGAGAATTTCATCTTAGTCATTTCCTGTCAGTCATCAGAAGTTAATACAATTTATTACAAGGTTTTTATTATGACACAGCAGGGGTCTCAGTCACTTTCTAATAGTGTTATAAATTGCTATTAGTTTCTTTTATTCTTTAAATAATAGTGCTGTTAAATGTGTGATGTAATACAGTGGTACACAGGCTCCTGTTCCAATTTTTTGGGGGCATTTATTTTGGGTATCAAATGAAGACAAAAAAACCTTGTAACTCAACGTCCCCTAAACTCAAAATCTTTGAAACTCAACGCCCTTCGTCGAGAAATTTGTACCCTTAAACTCAACGTGTTTAGGGCAGTTGTAGCCTAGTGGTTAAGGTACTGGACTGGTAATCAAAAGGTCACTGGTTCAGGCCCCACCACTGCCAGGTTGCCACTGTTGGACCCTTGAGCAAGGCCCTTAGCCCTCAATTGCTTAGACAATATACTGTAATAGTACTGTAAGTCGCGTTGGATAAAAGCTTCTGCTAAATGCTGAAAATGTAAAATGTAAATGTGTTTACCTCTTTAAAAAAAAAAAAAAACTGATTTATTTAATTTCAAATTAACAATGAACAGTTGCTTTGTTCAGCACTTTGCTTGATCGGTGCAGAAAGACGTCATCAAAGTGCGAGTATGAGACGAATCTGCATTTGTGTGGAATAATCATCAAATCCACTCTGAAAGCTCCACATGTATCTGTGTTTATCTGGATTTTCTTTCTGTTTCACTTTTAAACTTGTGTTACAGCTTGGGGTTCTGATAAATTGTAAAATCAGCTTTTTTCTGAGAGTCTAAAATGCTAATCGTTAAAAAACTTAACGTGACAATGTATTAAAATTATGACAAAGAAAAACTAAACTTCTCTTAATTATTACCGCTCATGAGTTCTCTCCACTAATAAAATTCCTTGCTCGGTTTAGTACAATAAGTCACGTTAAGTTTTGTTTTTTTTAACTATTTAACTGTTATTTCAGTGTTTTTATATTATATTTGTGTTATTTTTAGTGTATAAGTGTCAAAAACAACCCCATTATTTTACATAAGCCTAAAATATATGCAGTTGCAAACTGTAAACATACCTTGAAACTCAACACCTTTTAAACTCAACGCCACTCCCAGAACCAACTGACATCGAGTTTCAAGGTACCACTGTATTATGTTTGTTCCATTTTAACAAAGTTAAAGGAGAATGAACAAATTGGGTATTCTGTTTAGATAAACATCTCACAACTTTCCCAACTTTTTTCAGTCCTGATTGAATAAAAAAGTCATAAAAGTTGCCCATTAACACCAGTCACAGACCCAAGGTGAGGCTTTTTAAAGGTACCATCATGGCAACGTTTTGTCCTGGGAAGTCCACGGTTATTTCTGCATGACAATGCTACAGTGTATATATACAACAGTGTGAATTTGTAGACACAGAGTGAGACACAAAGTGTTATACTGTATTAGAGACATAAAAAAGTAGTAGGTTGGGAAAAAATCATAACACCACCCATCAACACCAGTCACGGGCCCAACACTAGTCATGGGACTGTTGTCAGGTGATGCTGACAACAGTCTTCCATTGGATTTGCCATCACCATGTGGCCCAACAACATGTGATGGCAAATTCAACATAAGACTGTTGTCAGCATCACCTTGGGCCCGTGACTGGTGTTGATGGGCCACATGGTGATGGCAAATTCAAAGGAAGACTGTTGTCAGCATCACCTTGGGCCCGTGACTGGTGTTGATGCACCATTTTTCAGTGGATCTTAAAACCTGGAATGACTGATATATGAAAATTTCACACTCTGTCTGGAAATAACGAGTCCTTGAGGGGCAATGGAGGTATGAGGCTTGATTTTACGGCTTTGGGCTTTGCCTGTCCTCCACCAAGAGCCTGAGATCTGCTGGCACTATAGAGATTTTACTTAGGGGACTTTAGCATGGAGTGTAGTGGGAAGTGTGCACCGGAGTAAGTCCAGACACTAGGGGATTAAGTTTCTTCAACTTGTCATACAGACGGTCTCAGGTATCTGTATGGGGTAGGCAAAGTCAGAGTCAATGTCTTCCAAAGCATGCTGGGTACAGTGAGACTGAGGTGAGCTAGACGGAGTAGCCACAGTCAGATCAGAGTCACTCTTTTCCAAAACATGCTGGGTACAATAAACTGAGGCAGACTAGATGAAGTAGGCATAGTCAGAGTCACTCTCCTCCAAGGCATGCTGGGTACAATGAGACTGAGGCAGGCTAGACAGAGTAGCCACAGTCAGAGTCACTCTCTTCCAAGGCATGCTGGGTACAATGAGACTGAGGCAGGCTAGACAGAGTAGCCACAGTCAGATTCAGTCTCTTCCAAGGCATGCTGGGTACAATGAGACTGAGGCAGGCTAGACAGAGTAGCCACAGTCAGATTCAGTCTCTTCCAGACATGCTGGGTACATCGAGACTGAGGCAAACTAGATGTGGAAGACAAAGTCAGAGTCACTCTATTCCAAGGCATGCTGGGTACAATGAGACTGAGGCAAGCTTCATGGAGTAGGCAATATCAGAGTCACTCTCCTCCAAGGCATCCTGGGTCACTTTCTTCCACTGTATGCAAGGCACAAAAAGCTAATGTAGACTATGAGGAATAACCATAAGGTGAATCACTCTCTTCCAATGCATGCTGGGTAAATTGGGCCAGACAGAAAGGAGCAGGCTTAGGCTTTATTCTACAACAAACTGAACTCCTCATGACCTTTTGCGATTTTTTTTTCATTTACAGTGCCTTGCAAAAGTATTCGGCCCCCTTGAACTTTTCAACCTTTTGCCACATTTCAGGCTTCAAACATAACGATATGAAATTGTAATTTTTTGTGAAGAATCAACAACAAGTGGGACACAATTGTGAAGTGGAACGAAATTTATTGGATATTTTAAACTTTTTTTAGAAATAAAAAACTAAAAAGTGGGGCGTGCAATATTATTCGGCCCCTTTACTTTCAGTGCAGCAAACTCACTCCAGAAGTTCAGTGAGGATCTCTGAATGATCCAATGTTGACCTAAATGACTGATGGTGATAAATAGAATCCACCTGTGTGTAATCAAGTCTCCGTATAAATGCACCTGCTCTGTGATAGTCTCAGAGTTCTGTTTAAAGCGCAGAGAGCATCATGAAGACCAAGGAACACACCAGGCAGGTCCGAGATACTGTTGTGGAGAAGTTTAAAGCCGGATTTGGATACAAAAAGATTTCCCAAGCTTTAATCATCTGTGCAAGCGATCATATTGAAATGGAAGGAGTATCAGACCACTGCAAATCTACCAAGACCCGGCCGTCCCTCTAAACTTTCAGCTCAAACAAGGAGAAGACTGATCAGAGATGCAGCCAAGAGGCCCATGATCACTCTGAATGAACTGCAGAGATCTACAGCTGAGGTGGGAGACTCTGTCCATAGGACACAATCAGTCGTACACTGCACAAATCTGGCCTTTATGGAAGAGTGGCAAGAAGAAAGCCATTTCTCAAAGATATCCATAAAAAGTCACCTGGGAGACACACCAAACATGTGGAAGAAGGTGCTCTGGTCAGATGAAACCAAAATCGAACTTTTTGGCCACAATGCAAAACGTTATGTTTGGCATAAAAGCAACACAGCTCATCACCCTGAACACACCATCCCCACTGTCAAACATGGTGGTGGCAGCATCATGGTTTGGGCCTGCTTTTCTTCAGCAGGGACAGGGAAGATGGTTAAAATTGATGGGAAGATGGATGGAGCCAAATACAGGACCATTCTGGAAGAAAACCTGTTGCAGTCTGCAAAAGACCTGAGACTGGGACGGAGATTTATCTTCCAACAAGACAATGATCCAAAACATAAAGCAAAATCTACAATGGAATGGTTCACAAATAAACGTATCCAGGTGTTAGAATGGCCAAGTCAAAGTCCAGACCTGAATCCCATCGAGAATCTGTGGAAAGAGCTGAAAACTGCTGTTCACAAACGCTCTCCATCCAACCTCACTGAGCTCGAGCTGTTTTGCAAGGAAGAATGGGCAAAAATTTCTGTCTCTCGATGTGCAAAACTGATAGAGACATACCCCAAGCGACTTGCAGCTGTAATCGCAGCAAAAGGTGGCGCTACAAAGTATTAACGCAAGGGGGCTGAATAATATTGCACGCCCCACTTTTCAGTTTTTTATTTCTAAAAAAAGTTTAAAATATCCAATAAATTTCGTTCCACTTCACGATTGTGTCCCACTTGTTGTTGATTCTTCACAAAAAATTACAATTTCATATCGTTATGTTTGAAGCCTAAAATGTGGCAAAAGGTTGAAAAGTTCAAGGGGGCTGAATACTTTTGCAAGGCACTGTATATTCTTTTCATTTATTTAAATTCCGCTTGCTTATTCTTAATTTAATTAATCCACCAGTCCTTTGGGCCACTCAGAAACAAATTGGTCCCTTTAGCATAGAATTCTCCATTATAAATGTGTTTTTCTTTGCCACTGTCACCCTAGGCTCGCTCATTAGGGGGTTTTGAACCTGTATTTCGGTACAGTTCTTTACGACAAAAAGACTTACCTTAATTTTACCTAACATAAAAAAAGTAATTTTTTTCCTTATGCTACAGTAGACTAGGAGTAAGTATAGAAAGTACCAATCTTTCAGTGCATGCTGGATAAACTGAGGCTGAGGCAGACTAGGATTATGGAGCACAGGAAGAATCACTGTGGGACGAGGAGCAGGGGGGCTATCTGGAGCTCGACTGAAGACTGGAGCTTTGAGCTATAAAAAGCAATGAGTAATCAAACTATGTCCTGATCAAAGTCACCCCTTCTGATTCACACACACCTCCAGCCAGACAAGCTCAGATGTTTCCAACCTGCTTTTTGATCCTTGTTTGTCATTCATAATTAACGTCATTCCTGGTAAAGAGGCAGAAGCGCAGCGAAGCGTTAAAGCCCGCTAGTGCCAGCGCGATAGTGCCAGCGCGACGCGGAGCCCTTCATTTACTCATGCAAAACACGGGAGAACTTAAGAGCCGGCAGTTAAGCTTGGCTGCACACAGGGTCTGAAATTAAAATTTCATTTCTTTTACTTTAGCCACGAGCACATTAGTCTGCATTAATCAAAATGAGAATGTACAGAAATGTGCCACTGTTGGCACCCACTAGCACTGGAAGTTAGAAAATATTTGTCTATTTAAATGAAGCCTGGCAAGATGCAGACTCACCGAGTCGATCAATCTTTGGAGACCTTTTTATTATTATTACTGCTGTTCTCTAGCTAATCTGCCCTAAAGTTTCACACGTTCCTCCAAGTGTAACCCTTTCACCAGTAGAAGCATATTCATAACTCCAAGTTCAAAAGACATTTTCAGTTAGTTTATGCTCTCCTACAAGAACAGACACACATTAAAACTAGAGTTTGCCCTGAGCTATAAGGGATTTTGGGATGGCACCACACATCCAATCATTTCAAGAACTGTATGGCTACAACAAGAGAGAAAGAAAGAGAAAGAGGCAACAGAAGAGAAAGAAAATGCAGCATAAAATTAACGATTCATGCATGTATTTCTATGCAAGTGTGCAAAATCATACACAAAAAATTAATCTTTATGTAGATTAGTCTGCCATGAGCTGCCAAAAAGTTCAGATTGAATTATTGAATCTAATATCTAAGAGTAAAGAGAAATGCCATTATCAGATTTATGAATTTTAGTAAATTTATGAATTTTAGTAAAGCCACCTAGAGACTTCATATGTACTCCAATCAATATAAATGTGCATTTGTGAAACACCACTGCACTTTGGAAATTAAAATAGTTGGGGAAAAATGTATTTAGTAAAAAAATGTAGCACTGATGTCATTGTGTCTGTATCAAGCAAGGGAAAAAATAAACTCCCAATAATCAATGTGCTATCAAATTTAAATTAGTAGTAAAAAGTAGGGCTGTCACACGATTAAAAATTTTAATCTAGATTAATCGCGATTAAAGAACCAAATTAACTGTGATTAATCATCTGCACATTTGTATTGCAAGAAAATGTTTACCAATAAAAGAATTTAATAAACTATGATAAAATTATTAAATCTAAATTATCTTTAGAAAGCCAGTCAATGCTTATATAGAGTTAACAGCTACCCATCTTTCAGCCAGTTATTTACAATGACAAGTCTGTTCACATTATCTGGCAAAAGTGAGGATCTTTTCCTGTTCATAACCCTGTCACTGAAAACAGGCGCTCAGGATCAGTGTTGCCAACTTAGCGACTTTGTCGCTATATTTAGCGACTTTTCAGACCCCTCTAGCGACTTTTTTTCAAAAAAGCTACTAGCGACAAATCTAGCGACTTTTTCTGGTGTTATTGGAGACTTTTGGAGACTCGAACGTGAAAACACATATTGTTCTGCAGTTACTGTCCTCAACGAGCAGCGGGTCGAGCTGCCGTGATCCCTCCGCCGTCCCAAAGCACCCGCGGGCGGTCAGTAGCACAGTCAGTGTTGCCAGATTGGGCGGGTTTCCACCAAAATGAGCGGATTTTGTTTGTAATTATTTTGGCAGCTTAAAATATAAATAAAAAAAGCTATTGCTAAAGCAGGTGGAATATAAATAGGTCTCCATTCTCCCTACCTTCTCCCACCACATCCAACCCGTTGTCAAAAGTTTGACTGACAGGTTATTCTTTCCAGTCCAAGACACTGTTGCCACGCCCATCAATACACTGATTCATATGTTAGACAAGTGATTTGAGTTGAATATGAAGGAAAGCAAGTCTCGTACATACAACCTCTCACATGTACGAGAGGTTAAACTTTCATTGCTTGCAAGTTTATTTTTATTTACATGCAAAGGTTTGTGTGTCCTATCATCAATAATGCATTTTACAAACTTGGTAGGCTACTTTAAAGACATGCAAGCTAAAATAATTTGTCCTTTATAATGTATAATTACTGATCTGTACATTTTAAGATATTAATTTGTACGTCATGATGGTTTAACTGGTTTATTATTTGTGAAATGTTAAACATCATCTGCCTATTCTGTGTTTTGGGTGTTTTTTCATGCATTTTTGGCTGAAAATTACTGTCGCAATCTGGCAACCCTGCCCAGAGTAGCTTAGTGTTTTCTTAAAAAACAAAAACAAACCACGAATCAACAGAAGAATGTTCATTTGTAGTTCTAAACATATTTAGGGTGGTTTTTTTTACCCATTTTTTGTCTCTCCCACGATGTTATTCCTCTTCTACAGCGTCAATTACATGCAAATGGATCATATGCAAATTAGGCGATGACGTCATTTAGCGACTTCTAGCGACTTTTAGGACAGCCAATAGCTACTTTCCTTACTGAGGAGTTGGCAACACTGCTCAGGATACTACAATCAACCATTTCTCGATGCAACACGTATAACGTCATGTCGACCCACATCATTACTATGTTCTAAGCGTCTACAGTCCATAGCGATCCATTTAACACCAGTGTTTGTAATGTTCCCACGACGTGTACAGTTCATGGGCTTTAAATTCAAATGCCTCTGAAATAAAGTTAGACTGAGTCTGAGCTCATTTTGCCTGTAACGCGTATCCATGCGCTCAGATGCCTGACGATACAAATGCGTGCTCTGACCAAAGATCATATTGAAGCAACAATTAATAACTGTAATTTTGTCTAGTGATGATTTCTCACGCTTTATTTAAAACAAAAATTATTATTTGAAACACGCTACATTTCGCAATATGTAGCAGCAGCAGCAGCAGCTCAAGTCATTTGTAACTCACGACCGCAAACTGGAGAAAGACCAGTGTTATCGCTATACAGTATAAACATAATGTTGCTGAGTTAAAGCAGCGCAAATTACCACAGTGACGCATGTTTAAAGTGGCACAAACATAGTCCAATAAAAATCATTTGATTAAAAATTGTATTCTCGATTAATTTTTATATCGTGATTAAAACTATAACGCGTTAATCGCATTAATTAACGCAATTAACGACAGCCCTAGTAAAAAGCAATCTAGGTGTTTAAATATTTTGCTTTTGTTCTTCACAAGGATACAATGACAGCACTGGTTCCACTTTTCAGTCACTATTTGTGTTTTTTTAATGCATTTTTTCCCAATTTCTTTGAGACCTGATTGCATTTCGCTTCCTCTACTGCTGCAGACCTCCAGCACACACCCTATCAAACAGCCAACAGAGGTTGTAATTGCAGCAGTCATGAGAAATCCCATCCTGCATTCCCACTCTCGGATGAGCCAATCATTGTCCATTCAGGTGTCCGGTCTGCCGGTAGCAGAGCTAGTTTGCGAGTTCGAGATGTCAGCAATGGTGGGCTAGCGTGTTATACCTCTGCTCCAACCGGGCACCAAAAAATTATTTTCTACTGTCTTCTACTATAAGTTACTATTACTCCATCAGGAAAACCCTTGTAAACCTGGGTAATTAAAAAAAATGCCAAAAAAGGTTCAAATAAACCATAATACTGCAAAAAGCAAATTCTCCTAACATAGATTTCTCAGAGCTGTCATTGTCTACAATATCTTTATGGCAAAAAGCTAATTGGTGTCGTCTTTGATCTCCCCTATAGCTTTTTTTTAACAGCTTTGTCAATACTTTAAAATAATATAATAAAACAACAAAGTCAATGGCATTGTGTGTAAATTTAAAGCACAAAGTATATTCAATTAAAATAATGATTAAATACAGTGCTGTAAACTAATATTTGCCCCTCACTCGATTTATTCTAATTTTGGTCATTTGTGACGTTTAAATGTGTCAGATCTTAACTAATTTTATTAATTTAGATTTTTTTTAATTTTAATATTTAATATTAATATTTAATATTTGTGACTGTTAACTGGGCATGACCTTGTATGGGCATGAGTCAAATAAATAAATTATTTACTTATTTATTAGGATTTTAACGTCATGTTTTTCACACCTTGGTTACATTCATTACAGAAGGGGTAGTTACTCTTTACACAAGATTCATCAGTTCACAAGCGTACTGTCAGAAGAAAACCCACACAGACACAGGGAGAACATGCAAACTCCCAGACTGATCCACCTGGGAATCAAACCCAGAACCTTCTTTGTATGAGGCAACAGTGGTACCCACTGAGCCACCGCACTGCACCCTTAAATAATTCAAAAACACAGTCTGGACACCCCTGTTTTAATTCTTTGATTTGTTGACTTTCTAAATGTAGAAAATAAATTATGTCTGAATTAAAGAAATTAAAACATGTTTCCCGCAAATTTAAATCTACAATTTTCATTAATTTATTTAATTGTTTAGACGCTAAATTTAGTAAATTGCAAAAAATAGATGAAAAATAAATAAAAAACAATATTTAATGTACCATAACCAATATGTAAATCACTCGAACAAACAACAGTGGAGAATTATTTTGCTTTGTTTAATGCCATGTTTGCACATTGTTGTGATATTCAGTGCAGGAGTAGTGTTTTATATTTTACTACGGCCAGTCTTATATTTGTGTTTTTACTCTTATATTAGTAAAAAAATGAGAACTGTTTTCTTGTTTTCCTGATTGAGGATATTTTATTGTTCCAAGCAAATGCAATATTTGTCTTTCTTGTCATGTAAATGCTAACTTATTTTCAATTAGAAATGTAATACGACATGGATTCTGACCTTCGCCTGAGTGTGGTTTTACTCTGAATATTACTGTACAGTCTGTGATCTCATAAAAATCTCATAAGCTGCTTGACTGAGCATTTCTGATACAATTACATAGCCAGTGTGAGGAAAGTGGACCTGCACATCCCTGTATAAACAGCAGGTAGATTTAACTGGATTTTCGGGATTCAGGAGGTTGATTTGGAGAAGAAAGCAAAGTCTGACTGGCTCTGTAGCAAAGCGGAATGATTGGGCTGAAGTGCTGAGCCTTTGGGATCTTTACTGGTGGGGTATAGGCGGGTGCAACCGTTGCTTTGTTGTGAGAAGGCAGTAGGAGTAGAGTGTAAATCAGACACCATCAGCTGCTGCTTGTCGTGCTGCCTGCCTGCCAAAACGTGAGAGGAGGAAAGAGACGAAAAGGGGGGAGGAAAGAGATCCTGTGGGCGGGCATCACCACGGCTCTGATCTCCATGATGACATTCAGGCCAATGCTTACAGCCAAACTTTACACCACTTTTTAATAAGCATTTTACTTTCTGTTCTCTCTCTCTCTCTTAAGGCCTCAGCATACCTCATGCGGAGATGACGTTTGGCGACCAATGTGACATAATTGCGGAAACTCCGCGGATGACAACACTCTGCGACAACGCCTGTGATTGGTCGGTAAAAAAGAGGCGTGCCATGAAAACAAACATGGACAACTTTGAGCAGCGTCTCAACTGTGATCATCGGCTGCATCTGAAATCGCATACTTCCATACTGAACAGTACGCAGGAGCGAGTAGTGTGTCCGAATACGTAGTATTCATTAAACAGTACGTGAAAAGTACCCGGATAATCTATTACCTGGGCAGCCATTTTTGTGTATGCAAACACAGCACACTTGCATACTGAAAGAGCTTACCTCTGTACCGGCCGAACAGTGCGCACTGCCTCTGATCTAGTACGTACTGTGTAAGTATGTGATTTCGGACGCAGCCATCATTTTTCGGTAGTTATGGAACTTTACATCATAAATATTACAGCGTCACCTGCAGCTGTGGAGCAGACATGACAGGCAAAACAAAACCGCTGGAAGTATGCCAGCTTGTAAGCTCGCGAAGGCGCGTTCGGCTTTGTGCAACGCTCACGAACTTAGTTTCGCAGGAAGTATGCAGAGGCCTTTAATAATTTAGTTTTACCTCACTAATAAAACAGTAAAGGACATCAGACGTTATGACCATCTTGAGAATGTACAGTTTTCTGCAACTGTACTTTTAATTACATTAAAAATTATAACTTTAATTCAAAAACTAGGTGTTAAAAGCTTAATAATAGCATAGCTACCTAGTTTCCTGTTAGTGAGTACAATTGTCTATTGGTGCATTCCAATCAACCAGTAGTTCCCTCTGAAGTGGCCTACACAGGAAATTAAGTGATAGTCCAAACCACAGGGATTGAAAGTGTTCAGTTGAAAGGAAACTTCAAACAGCGTAGGGAGCAGTGTGTTACGGTTTATCACTACACAGGAAGTCGACAGTACAGTTTTCTATCAATCACTGTGTGTCTTGGCGCCCAGGTGGCACAGCGGGGTATTCCACTAGCACACCAGCCCTGGGATTTTATTCGTTCAAATCTCAGTGGAAGAAGGGGTCTTGGTAGCTCAGTAGTTAAGGTACTCGACGGACGCTGAGGCGCATAGTGCGCATAGAGTCAATCGCTACAGACCTCCAAACATCATGTGGCCTTCAGATTAGCTCAAGAAAAGTGTGTAGAGAGCTTCATGGAATGGGTTTCCATGGCCGAGCAGCTGTATCCAAGCCTTACAGCACCAAGCGCAATGCAAAGCGTCAGATGCAGTGGAGACGTGTTCTCTGGAGTGAGGAATCACGCTTCTCCATCTGGCAATCCGATGGACGAGTCTGGGTTTGGCGGTTGCCAGGAGAACGGTACTTGTCTGACTGCATTGTGCCAAATGTAAAGTTTGGTGGAGGGGGGATTATGGTGTGGGGTTGTTTCTCAGGAGTTGGGCTCGGCCCCTTAGTTCCAGTGAAAGGAACTCTTGTTGCTTCAGCATACCAAGAGATTTTGGACAATTTCATGCTCCCAACTTTGTGGGAATAGTTTGGGGATGGCCCCTTCCTGTTCCAACATGACTGCTCACCAGTGCACAAAGCAAGGTCCATAAATACGTGGATGAGCGAGTTTGGTGTGGAAGAACTTGACTGGCCTGCACAGAATCCTGACCTCAACCCGATAGAACACTTTTGGGATGAATTAGAGCGGAGACTGCGAGCCAGGCCTTCTCGTCCAACATCAGTGTCTGACCTCACAAATGCGCTTCTGGAAGAACGGCTAAAGATTCCCATAAACACACGCCTAAACCTTGTGGAAAGCCTTCCCAGAAGAGTTTAAGCTGTTATAGCTACAAAGGGTGGGCCGACATCATATTAAACAATATGGATTAAGAATGGGACGTCACTCAAGTTCATATGTGTGTGAAGGCAGACGAGCAAATGTTTTTTGGCATTATAGTGTACATATACGTTTCCCCCACCCAAAAAAAGGTTGACTAGCAATACAGCTAACATGCTAGTTAGTTTGGGAACATAACTATCCCTTATGGTCACAATAATATATGCAGTTGGTAGCTATGAGTGATCCATTAGTGCGAGTATGAAGGATCGATCCACACTGAGCTCGGAGCTTCGACCTGTTTTATCAGGCTGCATCTGCTTGGCGGACACGTACAGCGGTAAGAAACAAACAATAAGGACGTTTCAATATTCACGATACATCACTGACAGTCTAATGTCGCACCACCTCTGCATGCCAGCTGTCTTCAAAATGATAAACTGAATATTTACATGCACACCAACAGCTTGCAATGAATATTCAAACGTAATTAAATGTACGTTGAGGGAGACATTTCAACCTACAATCTCTAAACAATAGTCAGCAGCGGGTAGGATGTAAAATATCATCACGATATACGTGATCAATTTAACAACAATAATGTAACAAGCATTAATTCATTCATTCATCGTCTGTTTTACCACCGCTTTATCCTATTTAGGGGACGTCACGGTGGCTCAGTGGGTAGAACAGTTGCCTCACAGCAAGAAGGTCCTGGGTTCGATTTCAGGTGGAGTGGTCCGGGTCCTCTTTGTGTGGAGTTTGCATATTCTCCCTGTGTCTGTGTGGGTTTCCTGTGGGAGCTCCGTTTTCCTCCCACAGTCCAAAGACATGCAAGTAAGGTGAATTGGAGATACATTGAATTGGTTTGACATTCAACATGCGTAGAGAGCTTCATGGAATGGGTTTCCATGGCCGAGCAGCTGCATCCAAGCCTTACATCACCAAGCGCAATGCAAAGCGTCGGATGCAGTGGTGTAAAGCACGCCGCCACTGGACTCTAGAGCAGTGGAGATGTGTTCTCTGGAGTGACGAATCACGCTTCTCCGTCTGGTAATCCGATGGACGAGTCTGGGTTTGGCGGTTGCCAGGAGAACGGTAAAGTGGACAGTGAGTGTAGAAACAAGAAATGACTGTTGTGAAATGTGGCACTTCTCTTTAAAAATCTGTAAAATCTGTAACTTCCCGTGAGTTTAGTTGAGCTCTACTAATGAGTAATTAGATAACGCACTACGCAAGAAATATTCATCAATTTTACAGGACCAGATACACCCATTTAGGGCTAAATAAAAACAGGATGTGTAGGATGCATACCCAATTAAAAGAAACTGCAAGGTACAAGCTAAATACACAGCAAAATTATAAACAGCAAGTTTTATTTCAACTAGAAAAGTGTAGAAAACTAAAACCAGCACTGTTTCTTTCAGAAACTGTAATTGCAATCCATATTTCACTCTGCTGCTGCTACACTTGTTAATCACCGAGACTTTTTTCAGTGCTGATTTGAATGAAACTCTGTTTTTTTTTTTGCTTACTGAGTCCAATTACGCTGTGCTTTGTCTACAGAATGAGTCTGACGTTTGACGGCCCTAAAAAGCCTGCAAGTCTTTGAGAGTTTAATCACATGCGTAATCACACTGTCACATGTGCGCTAATGGAGCCTCGTCTATCGCTTTGATGAATCCGCTTACCGTCATTTGATGTATCAAACTAAGGATGGTGAAACACTTGCACAAAAGCCAAAGATTTGTCTCTTATCATTATTTCTCCCGCCGCATATGTGAGCTTAAATGAGCTACATGGTGCTCTGGAGTGAAGGGAAACAGTTTGCAACACTCTGCTCAATGTTGCGTGACTCGCAGTCGCAGATAGAAAAAAATATATAAATAAATAAATATGGAAGACAGCAGTGAAGCGGTGTGAGAAAAGGCAAGACAAGGTTGTGACCCGATGCTATCTCAGATGTTTATAACTGCCTTTTGAAGCTTGAAGACTTATGAAGGTGTCACTGTCGATACAATTACCGCCATCAAGGATGCTGGCTTGTCATTGCTGCTCAAACCCGGACTGCAACAAATACAGTCTGACCAGAAGTGTGTGGACATTAATTACTGAGCTCAGCTGTTTCTGTCACACTTCTTGCTCCTGTTGTATACACATGCTTGTAAAATGCTAAGTTTATACCTTTAATTTTGTGCCAAGAGTTTAAGGAAGGCTTTTTCCTGCTCCAGCTTGACTGGGCCCTCTCTGCACAAAGTCTTTGGTGTGAAGAAACTTGACCTCAATGCTATTGAAAAAAAAATCAACATCAATTCTGACTGCACAGATTTTTGTATGTGATAAGCACAAAATTCAACAGACACACTTCAAAATATTTTGAAAGCCTTCCCAGAGTACAGTGAAAATAGCTTAAGGATAAAAACGTAAGGGTAATAGAGTGGCCATCTCAAAGCCCTGACCTTATTATAAAAAACTTATGGGCAGAACTGAAAAAAGCATGTGCGAGCAATGAGGCCTACAAACCTGACTTAGTTATACTAGTTTTAATTAGTATTTAACTGGTAAAAGTACAAAGAAAACATTTTCGGTGTCACTGACAAACTTTATTGTGTTTTCTTAATATATAAAAAACAATATAATGTGACACCTGCATCACACAGGTAAGGCAGAGGTTCCAAAATTAGCACCTTAATTTTCTTAAAGATTAACAAAGTAAGCATCTATCTATCTATCTATCTGTCTGTCTGTCTGTCTGTCTATTTATATCTACATCTATCTATCTGTCTGTCTGTCTGTCTGTCTTTTTGGCTATGTCCTTCAAGATTCCTTCGAGGTTGAGGTTCGACATCAATGCACATATCTGCCTAATCGAGTTTTTTAAAGGTTGGGCACAAGATTTGAACCTGGAGCCTCTGGTAGAAATGTTATGTTCAGAAATCTTTTTCAACTTAATAAAGTAAGCATCTATCTATCTATCTGTCTGTCTGTCTGTCCGTCCGTCCGTCTGTCTATCTATCTATCTATCTATCTATCTATCTATCTATCTATCTATCTATCTATCTATCTATCTATGTGCCTGTCTGTCTGTCTGTCTGTCATTTTGGCTATTTCCTTCAAGATTAATAAAGTAAGCATCTATCTATCTGTCTGTCTGTCTGTATGTTTGTCTGTCAATATCTATCTATCTATCTATCTGTCTGTCTGTCTGTCTGTCTGTCTGCCTGACTGTCTGCCTGACTGTCTGTATGTCTGTCTATATCTGTCTAGCTGTCTATCTATCAATCTATCTATCTATCTATCTATCTATCTATCTATCTATCTATCTATCTATCTATCTATATGTCTGTCTGTCTGTATGTCTGTCTGTCTATCTATCTATATCTGTCTATCTATCTGTCTGTCTGTGTGTTTATATCTGTCTATCTATCAATCTATCTATCAATCTGTCTATCAGTATATCTATCTATCTATCTATCTATCTATCTATCTATCTGTCTGTCTGTCTGTGTGTCTATATCTGTCTATCTATCAATCTATCTATCAATCTGTCTATCAATATATCTATCTGTCTGTCTGTCTGTCTGTCTATTTGGCTTTATATCTATTTATCCATCTATCTGTCTCTATGTCTGTCTGTCTGTCTGTCTGTCTGTCTGTCTGTCTATCTATCTATATCTGTCTATCTATCTGTCTGTCTGTGTGTCTATATCTGTCTATCTATCAATCTATCTATCAATCTGTCTATGTATATCTATCTATCTATCTGTCTGTCTGTGTGTCTGTGTGTCTATATCTGTCTATCTATCAATCTATCTATCAATCTGTCTATCAATATATCTATCTGTCTGTCTGTCTGTCTATTTGGCTTTATATCTATTTATCCATCTATCTGTCTCTATGTCTGTCTGTCTGTCTGTCTATCTGTCTATTTGGCTATTTCCTTTACGATAATAAAGTATCTGTCTGTCTGTCTGTCTGTCTGTCTGTCTGTCTATCTATTTATATCTATTTACATACCTACATAACTAATTAGTAGTTTAGCTGGTAACAGGTGAGACCATCAAAACTGAGCATTAAATAAGCATTTACAAATGGCTTAGCAAGGATGGTTTGTGGTTAAAATATTTACGACGTCAGGATAAATCTCAGTGTGTGGCCAAGGGCTGAAACCACTGCTGAATGTTTGTGACCATCAAGCCATCAGGTGGTACTGTTTGATAAACAATCATGGTACAGTGATGGACATAGCCACATGGGCTCAAGAGTACTTCGGAAAATCATTGTCACTTAACACAGTTTCCCCACTGCAACAAGAAACTGTATACAAAGAGGAAGCTGTCAATTAATTTGTCAAAATTAGCGAGTTTTCAGAGTCTGAAGTCATCTGAGATTAACTGAAAGACGCTTCTGGTCTGACAACTCCACATTTCAGTTTGTTTAATGGGAGAAATCATATTGTCATATTGTATGTGCTAAAGATGGAAAAGACCATCCAGACCATTATCAATGAAAAGTGCAAAAAACACAGGGATTCTTCGTTGTTGCCTCTGGATGCTTTTTTTTTGGCATTTTCCCCATGAGCAGGCAGGTTTGCAGCTGAGCCATTATTTTTGAACTTCCATCATACACACACATTTATTATTGCTGTTCCAGACCCATCTAATTCCCTTGTGCATTTCTCATGTAGGATGCTAAGCTTCTAGGCTTGAAATCACTTTAAATTCTCAAGAGCAATTGCTTTCCTGGCATTAAAAAAAAAAAAAATTAAAAGAGAAAAAAACAGGGAAGTTGGGATGTGAGTAGTAGTGCACCACGGATATTGTCACCATGACAACAGACATCACTGCAGACAGAAGCAGCACTTAGAATGAATGTGTACAATATGTGGGTGTAACAAAGCAAAAGGCTGGCGTGAAACTGGCAATGAGCTTCATGCCAAACACACTCCACTATGTCATCAGCACACAGTCTTAATCAATGAGAGGCCACCCACTAAGGCCACAGGTGGTTACAGAGCACTTTACAGTAGACAAACATTTGTCCTGTGTGTGTGTGTGTGTGTGTGTAGGGGGATGTTATTAAAGCAAAAGCACTCCTGATTTCTTTGTATAAAGATGAAACTAAAACAGTTTATCTGCTCTCAAGCTGCAAAGAGTCTCCCGGTAAGAGGAAAAAAGTGATTTCTTTTTCAGACTACTCAATAAAGGTGAGAAGAAGAAAAAATTCACTTCTCTCTTCGAGGTTGAGGTTCTACATCAATGCACATATCTGCATAATCGAGTTTTTTAAAGGTTGGGCACAAGATTTGAACTTGGAGACTGCTCTGGTAGAAATGTTATGTTCAGAAATCTTTTTCAACTTGGTTCTTGCAGACACTGTGCAGACGGTTACAAAGAGCAAGCATAGCAACTGCATACAAAACATAATAAATGTAGCTGTTTTGAATAGCCAATAGGGCTGGCTCGATACCACTTTTTCATGTCCGATAGCGATACTGCAAATTGAGTATCTGCTGATACCAATACAGATCCGATCCGTCTGTGGCTAAACGGGAAACGGTGTAGTTTGTTTTATTTCATAACACATTAATCGTTGAGGATGTGAGAGATCTCCAAGCCGGGACAAGATTTATAAAGCAATTTTTATTGTGTTTAAACAGTGTGTTTAGATGTGGCAGTAGTAGATGATTTCTATTGTGTTTAAACAGAGTTTTAGGTGTGGCAGTAGTAGATGATTTTACTGTGTTTAAACAGTGTTTTTAGGTGTGGCAGTAGTAAATGATTTTTATTGTGTTTAAACAGAGTTTTTAGATGTGGCAGTAGTAGATGATTTTTATTGTGTTTAAACAGAGTTTTTAGATCTGGCAGTAGTAGATGATTTTTTAAAATGCTGAAAGTGTAATTAGATTAGTGTGTTTTAATTTTTTAATGGCTGTTGCGGATGAGTTGTAGATCAGTTGGCACATGTTAATGATGTCATCAAGATGCACCTTGTTACTGCAGTTGCCAGGTGAGCTGGCAATAAACGGCACTCTGTTGGAATGTATCTTCGTGTGTTATTTGCTTTACACACAAACAATGGCCTTATTTACATTAAGTGTTATTTACATTAAGCAACAGTATCGGATCGGATTACAAGTTTTTTTCCTGCTGATATCCAATCCTGTGATTTGGGCCAATACCGATACAGAGTATCGGATAGGTGCCAGACCTAGTAGCCAATAAAACTTTATAAAACGGATAGTTCCGGTCCTAAAATCTGATTGGCTGAGCCGCGTAAAATCCCCAATAAACGCACACCTATGACCACCTCACATCATTCCATATTAATATGCCACTGAAAAAAAAAAGTGAATGTTATGTTCGCCCTCATGTTGCCTAGCAACACTGGTAACTAACTACCTGGGGTCACGGAAGAATGCTTTTTGTACGTGTTTTTGTAAATAAAAACATTTATAAATTGAACATTGTTGTATTTTATTATATTTTATGTTGACCGCCGTTTTATAAAAGCAAGAAGCCACTCGAGCTTATTGCTTTATTTAAATGTTTAGGTGTGTGATGCCCTGCAGCAGACTGGACCCCAGTTTGCATTTACACTTTCCCCAATTGTTTAGGTAGGCATGGGACCCACTGTAATCCTAATTAGAACGAAAGCATTATTGAAAATAAGAGACTCAATATAAAAAATAACAACTTCATCTATTAACTTCAAACATTGGTTTTCACTAACCACTTCATCCCAGTCATGATCTTGGTGGGCCCAGTGCCACCCAGAGACACTTAATGGGCACAAAATTGGAGCAGATGTTTTACAGATGTTTGAGAGGTGGGAGGAAATTAGTACCCAAAACGCAGATGAATCCTTCGTAAAGGAACATAAAACTCTCCTTACAGACAGTATCCAGAGCAAAAATCAAAATAGAGTTAAATAAACTATAGGGCCAAAAATACACACTGGACATTCCATTTCAAGAACAAACTCTATTAAAACAGAGTGACCTCTATGTGACCTTTTCAGCCATAACAACAGCCACTCTTCTGAGAAGGCTTCTCACAAGACTTTGAAGTATGTCTGTGGGAATTGTGCCCATTCAATCAAAAGAGGATTTGTATGACTGGGCACTGACGTTGGTCAAGAAAGCCTCAATAGATGTTCCAGTTCATTCCAGACCAATTCAGTGTGTTTAGAGGTCAGGGTTCTGTGCAGGTCACTGGAGTTTCTTTAAACTGAGGTTTTCTTCATGTATTTATAGAGCTTGATTTGTGCACAGGGGCACAGTCATGCTGGAACAGTAAACAGGATTGGCACCTTGTCCAAGGTATTTCCGAAATGAAAATGAAATTAACTGAAATTTGCCTGTGGATGAATTACACATGTTACTATCCCAAGTATGGCAGACGGCATGTGAGACCCGGTACACTGCAGATAAATGAGTTTCAGGGAAATGAAAGCTTGAAATGTCACTGACAAACTAATATTCTAACATATGTACAAGAGTTTCTGAATTTCAAAACATGAACTTAATTGATGCCTGGATGTACTGACATTTACTTGTGCAAAAACATGAATCTTTTTAAAGATTATAAATTGGCTGTGTGATGCCATGAGGAGTCAGAACAGCTTTATTGTACATTGGTATAATGTCAACCTTTATACAAAGTATAACGTTGTAGTTAAATTACCACCACATTTGTCTAAAGGTGTATGGTAATATATTTTTCTTTCCATGTTCAAACTTGTTAGACATTTGAGTCAGTGCACAAGGTCAGACAGTAATTACTTTGCTAAGTCATGAAACCAAAATTTGAACCTTTAGACCGTCCAAATAAAAGCTTTAAGCCCAAATTACTGAGCCACCACTGCTCCTAAAAAAACGTCAATAAACCATTCTTATACTTTTATACACGCCACAGAACGTGACAGGATGTTAAGTGTTGTTGTACTTGTTTAGTCAGCTTTTGCCACTGACCTTTTTATGTGCTTGTGTGCAAAATAGGAAATGGTGTGTAGTTGCAAATATGACCATTTAGGACATGCAGTATGATTTACTACAGATGATGGTAATAGTTAACCTTTCTGGACATGCTGTCAGCATTACCAGCATTGCATATGTTTTTACACACATATGTCACTATATTGCCAAACTTTGTGAGGTCCTTGTATTGAAGGATTGTATTCAGGTTGTTCTGCACTATTGTTAGTTACTTACTTAATTAACAGTAGTGGGTAGGCTGGTAAATGGCTTTTTGTTGTGTTTCAGGTCAATGCTGATGAATTTGACAGCTAACAGCATACATGAAGTAACATAAATCTCAGAGACAAGATACTGATAGTTGTTGATCTCAGTCAAACACTTCAGTAAATCATCACTGACATTCCTAAACCTACTGGGTTTTCAAGCTGTGAACTTGCAAAATACATTTCAGGAGTGTCTAAAGACACCTTATGGTCAATTATGCATACTTTATTAAGATTGTTTTAGCCAAATAATAAATGTGACTCTGCTAGAACACAAAAATATATATATAAATAAATGTACACACTTGAATAGTGCACCGGTAAAAACACACTAAAACCAGAGCTGACATCTTAAACTTGCGAGTTCGAATCTCAGCTCTGTTTAGAGAAAGTCATTAAAACCCTGGCATTCTCTCCCTTGGATGAACCTATTATTGTCCGAGTAGGCGCTCAGCCTGCCGCTATTACGACCTCTGCTGGCTAAACAATAGTGCCTGTACAGAGACGAGGGATAATGGAGATCGGTGCGTGACTCTCCACGCACTATACTGAGGACCATATAAACTCGCCTCATGCAGGTGAAAAGTGTCGGAGTGGTCGTAACGGGGCAGGGGCGGAGGTCTGGAGCATTAGTGTAACTAAAACGCGATCAGGTAATTGGATATGACAAGACTGGGAAGAAACTTGCATAAAAATAAAAAAAAATAATAAAAAAAATTAAAGCTGTATGTAACATATTTTATACCATACATATAATTAGTACAAAACTATCCAAAGGTTGGTGATAAAGGTTCTAGTGCTTCAGTACGAAATATTCAAACATGCAAAACAGTTTTCTCTGCTCATTTATTCTCATTACTGTAGGAAATGTGAAGGTCTTCCTCCAAGAGAATTAATCAAGCGCTCTGGAAGGGGCTCGGAAAAACAACAAAGGCTGCGTTGGTTTCACTAGTCTTACGCATTAGCATAGCTTAGAAGTCAAGCATCTAAAGCTGCTCATGAAAAGATAGCTGAGAAGTTGCTTTGATTCAAGCAGTAGACAGAAAGAAGCAGGGAGAAGAACTTGTAGTGCGTTTTTATGCTCTGCTAATAAGAACAGGAAGATCCTGTTATCCAGTAATTACATTATGCAAAACACCTATAAAGCACCGGTGATCAGCTGTGACATTTTCATCGTCTAATAACTTTCTGGAAAACAGTATAAATCATGATCATGATATAAAGAGACAATTGTAAGTTACACTGGCATGTGAAAAAAACCTCACTCAAAAGTATGTGAACACCCCTTTTAATCATTAACTTCAGGTGTTTCAGTCCCAGTCAGTGCTAACAGCTGGATAAAATCAACTGTAAATAAAATGATACACTGCTGTTCTGTCTTTATAGCAGCCATTTGAAGAAGGTCTTTTTTATTTCTTTCCAGCAGAAGTTAGTCTCTTTATAAAAAGCAAGATTTAATGTGTAACGAAACATGGCATGGCCTGCACAAAGCCCTGACCTCAACCCCGGTGAGCACCTTTATAATATTCTGAATAGTCAATTGTATGCCAGACCGTCTCCCATATTAGGACCTGATCTCACAAATGCTCTTTTGACTTATAGGGCACAGTGTTACACAGACACACTTCAACACATTGTGTTAACCTTTTTTAAGTAGAGTTGAGGCTCTTATATTAACAAAAACGTCCCATTTTAATAGCCAGCAAGCCCATGGACTGGTGTACGCATACTGTTTGCTAAAAATGTCTGACTGGAAGACCAAAAATCTTGAAAAGTGTCCAGAAATATCTACATTTAGCCAGTGAAGGCTTACAGGTAAAATTTCTCCTACATTTTCGAGCAGGGAGAGATGAGCGAGTTAAGGGGTCTTATCCACTCATACCATCACAACACACATTAACACACCACCACCACGTCATTGTCACTGCAGTGCTGAGAATGATCTACCACCCAAATAATACCTGCTCTGTGGTGGTCCTGTGGTGGTCCTGACCATTGAAGAACAGGGTGAAAGCAGGCTAAAAAGGTATGCAGAGAAACAGATGGACTACAGTCAGTAATTGTAGAACTACAAAGTGCTTCTATATAAGTGGAGCTGATAAAATGGACAGTGAGTGTAGAAACAAGGAGGTGGTCATAATGTTATGCCTGACCAGTGTATGTATGTGTATGTGCAAGTGTGTGTGTGTGTGTGTGTGTGTGTGTGTATGTGTATGTAAGTTTGTTTTTGTATTAGTGTGTATCTGTATCGTCCCTCGGATGTTTATTAGCGTGAGATTTCACTAAGCTTGTGTTCATGAATAACAGTTCAGGCTGCCTGTTGAAAGCGAACAAAGCCAAAATAAACAAGTTTTTGGATGCAGGATGCCCCTGATAATTACAGCAAAATTTTAACAAAATCAACACATGTATCCAAACAGATGGTGCACCGCTGTCCACTACCAAAGCCAAACTCCAGGAAAGTCCAGGGAGGTCTGTATAATAAAGCTGATCACAGATTTAGGACTACTTGATGGACAAGGTTAAGCAGGAGTCTCCAGACACTGTGACGTTCGCGGATGACGTTGTGCTTTGTAGCGAGAGCAGGGAGCAGGCTGAAGAGGGCCTGGAGATGAAGGTATGCGTTGGAGAGAATAGGAATGAAAGTTAGTAGGAGGAAAATGGAGTTCATGTGCTGGAATAAGAGGGAGGGTGGTGGAAAGGTGCAGTTGCAAGGAGTTGAGGCGGCAAAGGTGGACAAGTTCAAATACTTGGGGTCGAGTGTACAAAGTAATGAAGAGGGAGGTAGAGAGGTGAAGAAGAGAGTGTAGGCAGGGTGAAGTGGGTGGTGTAGAGGTGATTTGTGATAGAAAGGGATCTGCCAGAGCTGGAGATGGCAAGGATTTTCATTGGAAGTGACAAAGATGGACAAGATTAGGAACAAGATTAGTTTTAGACAGACAGTGCAGGTAGGATGTTTTGGAGACGAAGTTGAGGTTGAGCATGTGCAGAGAAAGATAGGAGTTATACTGGGAGAAAAATGCTTAGGATGAAGCTGCCAGGCAGAAGGAGTGGACGGTCAAAAAAGAAGGTTTATGGATGCGGTCAGGAAAGACAGGGTGAGATGGAGACAAAGGATCTGTTGTGGGGACTCCTAATGGGAGCAGCCAAAAAAGAAGACTTCAAGTCACTTCTAAGCACAAATAACTGTTTCTAAGAACAAAGTACATGGAACAGTGGCTTTTCCTTTCAATCCTAGTAATAGATCAGACACATTATGGAAAGTTGTTGTTTAATTTACCAAAAACAAGTGTGGGATGAATTTAAAATTACTGAAACACAAATGACACTGTCCACAGTCAAGCATGCGTTACATTGGCATATACTTAAAGGCTACTGTAAAACAGAAACCCCCTCTAAAGTTGTTTTAAGGTTAACTCCAGGTTAAAATGATGTCCTAACTACTGTAAACAAAGCAATTTTAGAAGAAGAATCAGACTATGGACAGGGAGGAAGACTACAAGGAGGTGGCCAGTGTAACCAGCCACATTGACCGTGTCTTATTAGTCTTAGCTTGATGACTGTAAAACCTACACTACAGCTGAAGTCAAACATGTGCATCAGTTTTAGGGACTTGTACTATTTTTGCCAAATGTGTGTGACTGGATAATTAAAAATCACCTTTGTCCAACTTTTCATTTTAACATCATCTGTTGTTAAAGTACTGTACCAAAAGTATTCGAACACCCCTTATTGCTAACAAGTGTATAAAATTATATAAAATACATGATATGCTTCTTTGCACACAGGAAACGATATGGGTGGCTCAGTGTGTCTGCGTGGGATTACTCCGGGAGCCCACAGTCCAAAAACATGCAGTCAGGTTAATTGGAGATACTGAATTGCCCTATAGTTGAATGGGTGTGTGTATGTGTGTCCGCCCTGCAATGGACTGGCACCCCATCCAGGGTGTTACTGTGTGCCTTGTGCCCATTGAAGAGCTGGGATAGGCTCCAGCACCCCCCGCAGCCCTGATTGGATAAGCGGTTAAGAAAGTGAGTGAGTGAGTGAGTGAGTTTGACATTAAAACTTGAACTGATGAATCCTGTGTAACTACCTGTCCTGTCATGAATGTAACCAAAGTGTGTAAAACATGACGTTAAAATCCTAATAATAAATAATAAATAAGTTGCCCCAAAGCAAGGTGGCCTGCACACAGAACATTGACCTTAAACCCAATAAACATCTTTAAATTTGAACATTGATTGTGAGCAAGGCCTTCTCATCCAGCATCTGTACCTGATGCATCTCACAATGCTCTTGTGGAAAGCCTCAGAGGAGCAGTGACTGTCCTATTACTGCTTCTGATACGCTTATAAAACGTTCTGACTGATGCATTCTATAATTGCTAGGGATGCAGGGATTAAAGTCTAAGACTTAGGACCAGTCACGGTTGTATGTAGGACTGTTACAGTAACAGCATCAATAATTATTCATTAAAACTTCTCTAACTGTGGAGGTGACAGGTTTTAGTGCTTTCTTTCAGCCTGTCACATATTACACCATTTTAACAGTAATGAAGTGCAGTATAATTCAGAGACTACGGTAGTAAAAAAAAATTTTTTAAACTGATTAACGCTGCAATGCCCACAGCACACACCTGCATGCACTCACACACACTGCAGGTCATTAAATAGTTGGAAATACTGCGGCAGTTAATGTGAAACTGATTTGCCAAGTGAGGCCTGAATACAGTGTATTAAAGTCTGACTGTATATTTTCATTTATGAATGATTTGTTGAATATCTGATAAGTTTGAAGGAAAAATAAAAAATAAAATGCAGTAATGCACAACTAGTGAGACCATAAGAGTTCAAATTATACACCACTGAAAATTATTCATTTATATTACCACCGCTTTATCCTGGTCAGAGTCACAGTGGGTCTGGTCAGAGATGGCACTGACTCAACTCATGACCCTCAAAAAAATTACTCATGAACAACAAGAGTCGCTAGCGTCAGCATGTGTTTACATTAGTTACGTGTGACAATTTTTTATATATATATATATATATCATTATTATTATTATTATAAATATTCTGCTCTCTAATAACACTCCGGCCGTGTTAACCCGCAACACACGCAATGGGTAAATGTTACAGCCAGCTTCCGGCATAGTGATAAAGCGTTGCTTCCTACACCCTACACAGTTTGAAGTTCACTTCATTTGAACATTTTCGTTATCTTTGGATTGGAATCGCACCTAAAATGGTGGAATACCCTACGTAGTGCACTTCACAGGAACAACTGGGGTGAATGGAACGCTCCTACAGAATTGGCGCTAATGGTTGAAAGGCCGCTTTCTAAACCAATCAGACCTTCTGATTAAAATTTTTAGTAAGAAATGCTGTGATTTGCATTAATTCAGTTTGCATCACACAGATGATGTGTCAGTGAAATGCTTGAGTGGCTTTCTAACGAGTTTGTGTTTTACTTCACAACCAGGAAAAGTTTGGAGGTTTTTAATTATAAGCACATTTACAAAATAACAAATTATATTCCTAATGGGACACACAGTTATAAATTTAACAGCATCTGGAAGAACAGTAGCTAAGGTAAACAGTGGTTATGATTTTTTTTGCTGTGTTTAGGATTTTGGCCGCTGTGCCATGATTTATCGCACGCTTTTGTTTTGCAATGAAAACAAAACGTATCAGTTTAAGCTTTTAACTGGTACCTTCATGTTACGGAAATTACATTCATTTGCACAATTACTAGGAAAGTAAAGGTACTAAGTAAAACGAAAAAATACAGTTATTAATCTGTTGTTGTTTTTTTATCTGAACTTACATATTATTTGTTTATTTCTACGCTACATTTCCAATATATGTTTTGTGTATATTATACTGACTTGTGACTTGACTCAGACTCTAGCCTAAAGACTTGACTTGACTTGGACTCTAGTCTAAAGACTCGTGACTTGACTCGGACTCGTATTTTGCGACTTGTGAACATCTCTGGGTCTGGTTTCCACTGAATTACTGGGCTCAGCACAGTAACACACCTCAGACAGGACACCAGTCTGTCAAGGGGTCTCTGCTATTCTCCCACACCCTCAGACATAGCCAATCATGTCTGTATATAGATGCCTGACTGACCAATATGACCACTGGGGATTTAAAGCCTGGATCCAAGAGCTAGTGGGCTAGAGAAATTTACCTTTGCACCACCTGAGCGCCCCATCACCATAATTTAATTATTTTAAAAGTCCTACTTTGACATTTCCATTGGCATAGGTAAATTTAGTTCATCAAAATAAAAAATAGAACTACATAAATAATTTAATATGCACTACTGATAATACTTAAATCAATACCCATGCAGACATTAAACCGAGTCATCTCTTGGTTCAGTAGATTTCTTCTGCTTCTATAAAGCTTGCTCTGAGCTCCCTGTACCGCATTGAACTGACACCATACAATGAGCCGTTCTGTACTCCTACCCTCTGGTGGCATGACCCACCTGACCAAACCCTACATGCATCCCACTTGCTGCCCTGAGCAACAGCAGCCCAGAGAAAATGATGCTGAGATGTTTCCCCTTATGACATTTGCACAATGCACATTATGATTCATGCCCATGCTAAGCCCAGGTTTTCCCTGAAGTACTCACACTGCCACAGTGGCGCTAGTTGCATTATAAGCGAGAGGAGGTAAGCTTGACGAAGCTCTAATGGATCAGAAATGTTTCAATGCTTCATTCTTTTTTGTTTAATGCTTTTAAATTAGCTTTTAACAGGTCAGTCTTACGCCTTGTCTAAATAACCTACAGTTTAAAGTGATTGAGAAGAATGGAAAGTCAATTACAGTCATTCATGATGGGAAATGTAGATTATTCATTTGCTAGTGAAGATAGTTCTATAATGTTATTCAACTTTGTGGCAATTGCTCATTAGTAAATATGAACGTAATGTGTGCAGTGAAGCCAGTCCGAGCTGTTTGGCATAATGAAGTCATTTGCTAGATAAAGAACAGGGAACAGGAACCAATCCTAATCTTAGCATATTGAGCTTTCATGTACTCGCATGTAATGGTCAGTCAACTAATGTTAATGGTATTTTTAGTGTGTCCTTTAGAAAGTCTGCAGATCCCATTGACAGTCTGATGTACTTTAGGAATCTAGGTCTGGCATGAATTAGAACCTGCTGGACCATGTGTCACTGTCTACATTCAAACAAGCTCAACAAAATCATGGGTTTATGCAGCTTTCTGGTCATTTCTTGTAGATTTTACACAAATTTCCCCTAACATTTTCTGTTGGGTAAAGAACTGACCAAAAGCTATAAAACACTCACTCACTTTCTTAACCGCTTATCCAATCAGGGTCACTGGGGGTGCTGGAGCCTATCCCACCTTTTCAATGGGCGCAAGGCACACAGTAACACCCTGGACGCCAGTCCATCGCAGGGCAGACACACATACACACACACATTCACCTATAGGGCAATTCAGTGTCTTCAATTGACCTGAATGTGAGGGTGGGTGCAGTGAAGCCAGTCCCAGTTGTTTGGCATGATGAAGTCTCTTGCTATAATTAAAAAACAGGGAACAGGAAGCAATTCTTAACCGCTTATCTAATCATGGTTTGGGGGGGGGGGGGGGGGGGGCATCAGTCCATCGCAGGGCAGACACACATACACACACACATTCACCTATAGTGTCTCCAATTGACCTGACTGCATGTCTTTGGACTGTGAGAGGAAACTGGAGCTCCCAGAGCAAACCCATGCAGACACGGGGAGAACATGCAAACCACACAGAAAAGACCCGGACCGCCTGCCTGGGGATCGAACCCAGGACCTTCTTGCTGTGAGGTGACAGTGCTACCCACCGAGCAACCATGCTGCCAGCTATGAAACAAATGATATTAAATATTCATTTTTTTATAATTATATGCATTTAATATCCCTGTAAAATAAATATACATTTCTAAACTCTTTTGAAATGCAAGTCATTGACATGTCTGTTTGTGTTTATTATCTGTTACAAGTAAAGACAGTTGCTAAAATGAAATGTACCAGTGTGTTAGAACAATCACACACTCTGAAATTCCCAAATTCACTTAGTGTCGTCAGCAGCTGTTCCCAAACCTGCATTAAACAGCTGTTAACAGCAGATCCCAAAAAGGTAACCTTTACAGGAATAACGGCCACTTTATAAGCTGTGTATTTTATTATAACCGAACTGATGATAACAAACTAAACTGGTGCTACTGAATATATCTAAACACTTCAAAACATAGGTTACACATGGGTTTAGGGGTAAATGACATCAAAAGTTTTGCCAAGGCCACAGTTATACCATATATTATCAATAAATAATAGCTGACAGGCATGTTGGTGAAGCAGCGATCTATCACGTCTGCCCACCACCGCTGAGATCCAGGTTCAAATATCAGCAGTGCTGGTGAGGTACCTACACAGACATGATGTCTGAGCTGGACTGGCACCCTGTCCAGGGTATTTCCGTTTGTTTCCCCAGGCCCACCACAACTGTGTCCAGTATAAAGCAGTTAATAAAAATTAAATGAAAAATAAAAACGTAATTTTCCAGTGACAGTGACATGGGGACAGTGACACGTTGACATGGGGACAGTGGTAGCTTAGTGGGTAGGGCTTTGGGCTATCAACTGGAAGATTCTCTGTTTGAATCCAGGCTCTGCTGTGCAGCCACTGTTGTGCCCTTGAGCAAGGCCCTTAACCCTGTCTGCTCCAAGGGGCGCCGTACAATGTCTGACCCAACATTTTGTTGTATTGTACTCATACACCGATCAGACCCTTGGCCGCCCATGACCCTGTCGCCGGTTTACCACTGTTCCTGCCTTGGACCACTTTTGATATATACTGACCACTGCAGTCTGGGAACACCCCACAAGAGCTGCAGTTTCTGAGATGCTCTGACCCAGTCGTCTAGCCATCACAATTTGGCCCTTGTCAAACTCACTCAAATCCTTACGCTTGCCCATTATTCCTGCTTCTAACACATCAACTTTGAGGATAAAATGTTCACTTGCTGCCTAATATATCCCACCCACTAACAGGTGCTGTGATGAAGAGATAATTAGTGTTATTCACTTCACCTGTCAGTGGTCATAATGTTATGCCTGGTCAGTGTATGTATGTATATGACAAATAAAGCCGTTCTTCTTCTATTAAGCAAGTCCCATTTAACACTTTTTCATAAATAGCTTTTTCATAAATTAACTAAATTACGCAGATCTCATGTGTCATGTGTTACAGCATGTCTACTTATAATTACAAGTATATTGCTCTCAGTGCCAATCAAAGCCTGGATAAAAATAGAAGGGTTGCGTCAGGAGGGGAATTCAGTGTAAAAACTCTGATAAACTGACTATCAATTTCTTAGTAGTGTAACACATCTGATAGTCATGTTACACTACTGCACAGATCAGATATTACTTAAATCAAGATACTTTTCCAAAATATGTGCTACCTCAGTAAAATACCTAATCTATAGGCATGTTATCATATTTCCAAATCAAAATTGAGTGCTTCTATGCTACCAAGCATTTAATCAAATCAGTTGCTGCTGCTCCATGCGTGGTGTACATGACTACAATAACGCTGAAGCTTTCATATGTCCTACGTTAGGGTATGTAGACTAATGATGTGGTATATTGTGTGTATCCTAATATGACTAATGTGTTTTCTACAGATGCGCCAGTACAATGCTACTGAATGTACACATAGCCCAGGTTACACATATTTGAGTGTAATGGGTCTGCCAAATAAACCAGATGACTTAATAATGCACATGAATTATTTCTATAATCGTGGGTTCGACAGGCATTAAAACCACTCAGATGAACAGAATGGGTCGATCCAGAATGCTACAACAGACTGAGTCAAATTAATAGCTGCTGCTTCAAGAGGGGCTTCAAATGTATTTAAAAAATAAATAAATATCGAGCTTGCATGCACTCGTATGTAATGGACAGTCAACTGATGACAGCGGGTATATTTAGTGAATCCTCTAGAAGGTCTGCAGATCCAGTTGACAGTCCTACTTGAACATGTTGCTAGTAATATAATGGTAAAAGAACTATGTTTTTAGTTATTTTTGTCAGATTTCTCAATAATTTGTCTTGTTTTACAATAAATTAGTAAAAAAGCTAAACTTAGGAAGAGGTCTATAAGTCAGAGGTGGAAAGTAACGAGCTGTAATTGAGTAGTTTTTTTGTGTACTTATACTTTTTAAAGTAGATTTTACAACCTGTAATTTTACTTTTACTTAATAAGTATGTTTTGTATTAAGAATTGTAATTTGCTACATTTTAAATAACATCCGTTACTGATTAAAAAAAACAAAAAAAACAATAAAAAACCTCGACATCAAACCTGCGCAAACATGTAGAGGTGTGTTAAATAATACTTGTACCGTTGCAGTCGTAGTTAAAATTGGTAGTATTCGTAGTGCAGTTGCTCAAATTAGCCATAAGACATCGATGCCTGCCATTGCTATGACATTGCTAATGTTAGTTGGCACTATTGACCTGAACCAAGTTAGTTAGCGTCAAGTCCAACAAGCTATAAAATAATGCTAACGTTAAACAGCGATTTATTGAGGATCAACAGAAAATAATGCTATTTTGAATTGATAACAGCAGGTGCAGTCTGTTAGGTGTGTAGAGTGGCTAAATCCACACATTAACCGCTAATATGCACTGCATAGCTGGTGAGCTGTGTGTAGTATCATTGATCTATGAACTTCTGTTGGAAAATGATGTCCCTCCTTCTGTTAAAAAAGTAACTAAGTAACGTTTACTCTACCTAAATTTTAAATGAGTTACTTTTTACTTGAGTAGATTTTTAGACTAGTCATTTTGCTTGTACTTAAGTAAAACATCATCAAAGTAATAGTACTTTTACTTGAGTACAATATTTTAGTACTCTTTCCACCTCTACTATAAGTATATTGTCAAATAGCAACCTGAGGATGGCTCATGCAATGCCTCATGTTATTTTATAATGACAACATTCCCACAAATGTGTGTTTTGAAATGTTATTGGCTAATGCCAACATATAAAGAATATCCTGCTGTAGTTGTAGTTAAAACAACCTCATTATATTGAACATTAAGTATAGCATAGCTTTCGATAGATGTATGAATTTATGAATCACGCTGCTGCCACATGACTGGCTGATGGAATAATTACATCAATGAGCTGATGTAAAATTGTCCTGTTAATGTAGATTATTTCTAGATTTCTTGCATGTTGGATCATTCTACAAGTGCTACAGTATACACAGACTAAATAAATATACATATTTAGCTCTCTGTGAGTTCTGTGTAGTAGTAGCTCTGCTAATGATACTGTATCACCTGGTATGACTGATGCACTGGATATGGACTACATTCTGTAGGTCTCAACTCAACCATCTTTGGAGGATCAATACACATCGTACAGATACATTCATTCTGGTCAGGGTCACGGTGGGTCTGATTCATTGGGTGACAGGCAGGAAACATACCTGACAGGTTGCCAGTCCATCACAGGACACACAACGCAGCTTAGACACACCAAACAAGCCAGTCTAACAGGCAGATCCTATATGTTACCTGACTCATTTAAATGAATCACTGCTTCACAAATGAAGGATTAGGATAAACATTCAGATTTATCATTAAGACACCCGGATCCAAACAAGTCTGCATATTTTGCAGTTCCAGCACAAGGTCACAGTTCTTACCGTAGACTCCTTGGCACGAAATGCCGTCCAGGATGAGCGTGATGAGCCCCAAAACGCTGATAATTCCATCCATCCTTACGTGAATCTCCACATATCTAAATAAACGTGAGAAGTCTTAGATTCCCAGATGTGAGGAGCAAGTTGAGCAGACAGATCACAGGCAAACACACACACACACACACACACACACACACACACACACCGACACACCGAGCTCAGTGGATTGATTTAGACTCGGTATACAGATCAAGCTCCGGTGAAAGCGCCGCCGAGTTTCCTTCCGTTGGATGTGAAATCGAGTCCAAAATCAATAGGTCCGATTCTTCAGATGTGATTTTAATCACTTCCCATTAACGGCGGTTTGTTTAGAGAGGGAATGATAGCACGATAACGCGTGGACAGACGAGAGTAATGACAGCTGTGAGGGTGGAAAGCATCCGATCCACATTAGTGGTGACCCTGGACACGTCGGCGGATCACGCACGGACACACACACGGTATCCAGTGATGATCCGGAACACGGTGTGATCCAGCAGACCCAGATGTGCAGTAAGTAGCAGGTAGCCTCACCGATCACCGGAATACTGATCGCGATGTATAAAAGTTCTGATCTTCCTCACGTCCACATCAGCACAGCGGCTCTCTCCGGTCTCGATGCAAAAAAACAACCACGCGAAGAGTTCTTTCTGCGATCTTGTAGATCCTCGCAGAACGACCCGGGTACACGACTGATCCTGACCGCAGGATCCACTCCTGGCAGCACGGCTCTGGGTTTTGTGGCTGCGCGGTGTGAAGCGCCGATCAGTCACATTGCGCAAGACAGCAGCGCGCTATGGAAACGGAGCGCCGACGCACGCGCAGCGCTCTCACTACGTCAACGCGTCTCTCATCTGTATGGAAGACTACACACAGCGTGAAGGGAACCATGGGAAATATGAGGACCGGCGAGGGGTGGAAACTGCACCCCCGTACATCACCAAAAAGGGCGAAGCACAAACACCAGTGACTGCATCTGTGAGCTCGACCTGAATTCATTCATGTATTCATACGCTCATGATCAGGGTTCGATTCTTACCTCGTCCGCGTTTGTCAGGAATTTGGTATGTTCTTTCATTCCCGCATGGGTTTCCTCTGAGGGGTCCGGTTTCCTCCACCCCCCCCTTCCCAACACACAAGGTAGATGAATTGGCTACATTAAATATTTCCCAGGTGTGAGTGAGTCCTGATGTGTTTCACCACAGGACCCCCCCCCCCCTTTCCACACAGCAACACTGAGATTTGGTATGTTCTCCCATTTCAGCATGGGTTTCCTCTGAGGGGTCCGGTTTCCTCCACCCCCCCTTCACACACACACACACACACACACAGCAACACTGCTCATGAGGATCAGGGTTCGATTCTCACCTCGTCGGCATTTGTCAGGAATTTGGTATGTTCTTCAATTTCAGCATGGGTTTTCTCTGAGGGGTCCGGTTTCCTCCACCCCCTCCTTTCCCAACACATAGAAGATAGATGGATTTGCTACATTAAATATTTCCCAGGTGTGAGTGAGTCCTGTTGTGTTTCACTACAGGACCCCCCCCTTCACACACACACACACACACACACAGCAACACTGACATTTTGTATGTTCTTTCATTCCCGCATGGGTTTCCTCTGAGGGGTCCGGTTTTCTCAGCTGCGCCCCCCTCCCCCCAACAAGCAGAAGATTGATAGGCTACATTAAATATTTCCCAGGTGTAAGTGAGTCCTGATGTGTTTCATTAGGATGGACCCTGACCAGGAGGAGGCTGTGAAATAATAAAAGTAAATTAACTTAAAAAACCTGACCATCCTGGTCAAGGTAATGGTGGGTCCACACCACCCGACATCAGTGAGAGCATGGCAGAAACACCCCGCCACCAGACCCACTGACAAACTGGTCGTGGTCGGGAAAGGTCCGTTACAATTCAGACATGTCCACTAGGCAGGAATACAACTTGGGCATTTCACCAATTCTTAACAAGTTCACCACAGAAATGTTGCCAATCCACGTTTTGTATGTGTTGGTGAAGAGGATAAAAACTAAGTATATTGTTTGAAATTTAGCATGTTCTCCATATAAATCACATCACATTCAATGATTAGAGGCAAGAATGGAACTAAGGTTTGCTATGCGGCATTCACTTTACCAGTTGCACCACAGTGCCACCCCTAGTCCAAATCCTACACATTCCACACATTGGAATTTGTATCAAGCACATGTTGCACTGATTCGGGAGGATGGTGTGGGCTGGGAGAGATTTGACAAAAAAAGGAAACTTGATCATCCTGATCTACATACCCCATTTCAACTTTCTGATAAATGAGGTGTATAGATCAAGGGCTTAAAGCTTCCTTTTTTGGCAAAGCTCTCCTAATGACCCAAAAATAAGTGAAAAATGTCCCAGAAAGTTAAGACATTCTGTAAAAAATTTTATAAAACTAAATGAAGGTTCAATAAAATTAACAAAGGTACAAAAAATCTATTTGTAATAATTTGTAATAATTTCATGACCAACATTTTCGATGTATTTGATGTTTGCAGCAGATTCAATAACATGGATGCATGTTTACCACTGTCTTAATTATTTGGAAACTGGAGATACTAACCGTTAAAATCTGGCAAGTGAAATCTTTGCCCATTCTTGCTTGATACGAGACTTCAGTTGCTCAACAGTCCATGGCTGCCGTTGTCTGATTTCTCTGTTCATGATCCACCATGCATTATTAATAGGATTTTTATTTGGACTGCAGACAGGCCAGTCAAACTCACTCAGTCTGTGTCTCTGAAGCATCACTGTTGTAGTGCATGCAAAATAAGGCCTGGGATCGTCTTGCAGAAATAACCACTGACCAGGAAAAGATTTGTTGCCTTGATGGCTATATTATATATTATATTATATAGATAAACACTGATCAGCCATAACATTAAAACCACCTCCTTGTTTCTACACTCACTGTCCATTTTATCAGCTCCACTTACCATATAGAAGCACTTTGTAGTTCTACAATTACTGACTGTAGTCCATCTGTTTCTCTGCATGCTTTTTAGCCCCCTTTCATGCTATTCTTCAATGGTCAGGACACCCACAGGACCACCACAGAGCAGGTATTATTTGGGTAGTGGGTCATTCTCAGCACTGCAGTGACACTGACATGGTGGTGGTGTGTTAGTGTGTGTTGTGCTGGTATGAGTGGATAGGACACAGCAGCCCTAATTAAGTTTTTAAACACCTCACTGTCACTGCTGGACTGAGAATAGTCCAACAACCAAAAATGTAAGCTTATACTGTTCTCTTGATGTAGGCAACACATGAGACTAACTTATGTGCACTTTGGGACAATGTTTTTAGGGTGTATTGGGAAACCAAAGCACGCATAAGAAAATGAACACAAAGAGAGAACATAGCAAACACCACAGACAACAGTATTGGCACTTAAAATTGAACATCAGTGCACTGAGGCACCAACAGTGTTGCTATTAGTATAACATTTATTTAGGGCAGTTGTAGCCTAGTGGTTAAGGTACTGGACTAGTAATCCAAAGGTCGCTGGTTCAAGCCCCACCACTGCCAGGTTGCCACTGTTGGGCCCTTGAGCAAGGCCCTTAACCCTCAATTGCTTAGACAGCATACTGTCACAGTACATTAGCATTTAGCAGATGCTTTTATCCAAAGCGACTTACATTATACAGTCTAAGCAATTGAGGGTTAAGGGCCTTGCTCAAGGGCCACAGGGGCAACCTGGCAGTGGTGGGGTTTGAACCAGCAACCTTCTGCTTACTAGTCCAGTACCTTAACCGCTAGGCTACAACTGCCCAGTTGTACTGTACTTGTACAAAAGCATCTACTAAATGCCGAAAACGTAAATGTATTTAATTTAATAGCATAAATATATACATATTATGCTTGTGCGAATAGTACAGCAGGGTTCAGTATAATCTCAATAAGGATAAAGCAGTTACTAAAAATAGATAAATGAAGAAATAATTATGTTGATATTTATTGAACGCTACTAGCTTATATTAAATTAGGGATAGTGATTGTTCTTCTTTGAATAACAACCAATTCATAAATCAGCCTTATAAATTTAGCCCCAATTATAAAAAAAATGTAAAATGAACAAAAGTCTGAACATTTTTGTGGAGCATAAGCTTTCCCTATTAACACTATAATTCTCCTATAATTGTAAAGTGGTGTGTAATGTATATCCCGCTTTAATGTCTTTTTCCTCATTTGTTGCATGTGATACATAGGATCGTTAGTGAAAGTGAGCCTGTGAGCTCACGACTCTCTGCTTGTTTAAGAATTAAGTTCCCATCTGTCTGTGGCTGATCATTCGCTCTTTATATGGAATGGATCACTGTAAAGGACAAACAGACAGAAGACGCTCTGCATGCGAGAGGATCAGCGTTAAGGCTCCATCTGTCTAACACAGATTATCCTCTTCCTCACTTTTCTCTCACTTTGCTCATACCATCGGCAGAAGTCATTAAATACAGAGCAGGATGATGTCTGAACAACCATGAAATGAAACTGGTGCATGAAGGTGTAGTAGCTACATTCATATGATGGAGAAAAACTGGTTTAAATGTGCAGGTTAGTTAAGCTCATTTCTCTCAGTATGAATGTAGTAGCTGAAAGTAGTTATTGTTTAAAATGACCTGTAGAGAGATGTATTGAAGCCATGTTCAAATCTAAGGGACTTGATTTACAATATGTTCAGCTAGACTTCTAGGATCCAAATGTGACTGCCCATAGTGGGATGTTTGGAAGCCCTGTCCTGCTGAGACCTTACAATGATTAAAAAGTGACAAAGTGACAGTATAAAAATAGAAAATAGAATAAACTGAAATCAATTTAAAAATGTAATAACGCTCATATAGAATTACACTATATGGCCAAAGGTATCCAGACAACTGACCATGAGCTTGCTGGACATCATATTAATGCACACAGTTTTGGAATAGGGAATCCCCTCTCCACTGTGCAGCTATAGCACCCTCTACTTCTCTTTAAATATGGATGGATGGATGGATGGATGGATGGATAGATGGATAGATGGATAGATGGATAGATGGATAGATAGATAGATAGATAGATAGATAGATAGATAGATAGATAGATAGATAGATAGATAGATAGATAGATAGATAGATAGATAGATAACATTTACATTATATTTTTGCCATTTAGCAGACACTTTTATCCAAAGCGACTTCCAGTAGTGGGACAGTATACAGTCTAAGCAATTGAGAGTTAAGGGTCTTGCTCAAGGGCAGCAACTTGGCAGTGGTGGGGCTTGAACCAGCAACCTTCTGATTACTGGTTCAGTACCTTAACCATTAGGCTACAACTGATAGATACTTCATTTAGCCCGAAGGAAATTATTTCCCATATTATTAAACAAATGATTAATTATTGTTTATTTTTATTATTAAAATTATTCATTTTAATTTCCGTTTGATAAATCGTGCACCAGTGTTGTGTAGTATTGTCACTTGTGTAGTATTGTAATCTTTGGAGGTTTTGTAACCGGTGTTGGTGAATTCTTAGTGTGCCGTTTCAGATATGTAGGACCAAGTGCTGGAGAAGTTCGGAGCTGGTTTTCTTCTGGCTAAGAATAGAGCATTTGTCCAGTGTTAGAAATCTGCACAGCCAGTATACCTGAAGGTTTCCCTTTTTTTTCAGTAGTACCTGGTGATGAGGCCCTCCTTCGTTGATATACATATAGCTTTTAAATTGTTACATATTTTATCCTTGCTATGTATTCTCTTTTTAAATGCTCAGTAAAAGTTAATTGAACTCAATCTCACGTCTCTTAAATTTCTAAACGTACCTGTGTGCTTGGGTGTTTTACCTGCGCTACATTTCCTGGGGTTAAATTCCCTAGGCGTTAGGATTAAACAGAACAAAATCAAGTGAAGTAATCGAACTACCCCTTCAAGCGGCTGCGGCCCCTGAGCCAGTTCCATGCCACAGTTGGACCAAAAGACCTGGCTCCCAAATGAGTTTCAGTTAATTAAATCCAATTAAAAGGTGTACAAAACTCGGCCGCTCAGGTGGCGCAGCGGTAAAAACACACACTGGAACCAGAGCTGGGATCTCGAATACATCGTGTCGAGTCTAAGCTCTGCCTGCCGTCTGGGCTGAGCGGCCACATGAACAACGACTGGTCTGTTGTTCAGATAGATAGACCTCTGCTGGCTAATTGATGGTGCCTGCACAGAGATGAGAAAAGAGTGCTCTCAGGGTGTGGCTCTCCGTACACAGTGCTGAGCTGCACTGCACTCATCAAAGTGTAGGTGATAAGATGCGTACGGCTGCTGCCCATGTGTCGGAGGGGGCGTGGGTTAGCTTCGTTCTTCTCAATCAGAGCAGGGATCGGCATTGGTGGAGAGGAAGCATGACGCAATAGGGCAATTGGACGCGCTAAAACGGGAGAAAAAGGGAAGAAAATGCATAAATAAAATATATATATAAAAAAGGTGTACAGAACTCAAATTCTTTCACAGCAAACTTGCGAATGAGCTCACTCTATGCATAGAGACAGTCAAAAAGAATAAGGAAAAACCTTCCATGGACTGTTACCACAAAGATGGCTGCATATAATATTTTTTATTACATTTATTTTATACACATGTTGGCAATGGGTATGACTGACACATCAAAACAAAAAAGTAATTATAAGTGGTCTCTAAATATTTTTGGCTACATAGTGGACATCTACAGTATATCCGAGATTTCAGCTAGTGAAAAATCACAGTTATAGGTTCAGGGATGTGCATTCTGGAGCATTTCCTCAAACGAGGCGCTAAAAACTATTAAAAGGCTATTAATTGTGGCTTGTGCACTCATGTGGCATTGAAAAGGTCCTGCTGTGTTCAAGTGAAGAAGGCATTTTCTGAGCTGTCAGAGCTCAAGTAATAAAAATTATCCTACATCGTTTTCACTGCTAGGCTTCCTGGTGCTCTTTGTCTACTGTCAACATTACTGCACAAATGTGGCATTTGAGGAGAATGATTACTTTGAACTTCTATCTGTTCAACAAGGGATCCTTTGTTCACCCTCACCAGGGAGTTGCTCAAACTGGAATTCCAGCCCCGACTCACAGACTCGAAGTGCTCTGATATTTCTGATGTTTTGCATTTGGCTTTTCATTTCAGAAAAATTGCCAGATTTTTCATGGATGGTTCAGAAGATTCAGCATTCTATGAACATTCTTAAAAAACATTAGATTATACACTGATCAGCCATAACATTAAAACCACCTTCTTGTTTCTACACTCACTGTCCATTTTATCAGCTCCACTTACCATATAGCAGCACTTTGTAGTTCCACAATTACTGACTGTAGTCCATCTGTTTCTCTGCTTCCTTTTTTTTTTTAGCTTGCTTTCACCCTGTTCTTCAATGGTCAGGACCCCCACAGGACCACCACAGAGCAGGTATTATTTGGGTGGTGGATCATTCTCAGCACTGCAGTGACACTAACATGGTGGTGGTGTGTTAGTGTGTGTTGTGCTGGTATCAGTGTCCACTCACTGTCCACTCTATTAGACACTTCCACCTAGTTGCTTCACCTTGTAGATGTAAAGTCAGAGACGATCACTCATCTATTGCTGCTGTTTGAGTTGGTCATCTTCTAGACCTTCATCAGTGGTAACAGTACGCTGCCCACAGGGCGCTGTTGGCTGGATATTTTTGGTTGGTGGACTATTCTCAGTCCAGCAGGGACAGTGAGGTGTTTAAAAACTCCATCAGCGCTGCTGTGTCTGATCCACTCATACCAGCACAACACACACTAACACACCACCACCATGACAGTGCCGCTGCAGTGCTGAGAATGACCCACCACCCAAATAATACCTACTCTGTGGTCATCCTATGGGGGTCCTGACTGTTGAAGAACAGCATGAAAGGGGGTTAACAAAGCATGCAGAGAAACAGATGAACTATAGTCAGTAATTGTAGAACTACAAAGTGCTTCTATATGGTAAGTGGAGCTGATAAAATAGACAGTAAGTGTAGAAACAAGGAGGTGGTCATAATGTTATGTATAATCAGTGTACATTACTTCAGACATTATTGACACGGCGCTCAGTTGGTGATACACATACAGTGTATCACAAAAGTGAGTACACCCCTCACATTTCTGCAAATATTTCATTATATCTTTTCATGGGACAACACTATAGACATGAAACTTGGATATAACTTAGAGTAGTCAGTGTACAGCTTGTATAGCAGTGTAGATTTACTGTCTTCTGAAAATAACTCAACACACAGCCATTAATGTCTAAATAGCTGGCAACATAAGTGAGTACACCCCACAGTGAACATGTCCAAATTGTGCCCAAATGTGTCGTTGTCCCTCCCTGGTGTCATGTGTCAAGGTCCCAGGTGTAAATGGGGAGCAGGGCTGTTAAATTTGGTGTTTTGGGTACAATTCTCTCATACTGGCCACTGGATATTCAACATGGCACCTCATGGCAAAGAACTCTCTGAGGATGTGAGAAATAGAATTGTTGCTGTCCACAAAGATGGCCTGGGCTATAAGAAGATTGCTAACACCCTGAAACTGAGCTACAGCATGGTGGCCAAGGTCATACAGCGGTTTTCCAGGACAGGTTCCACTCGGAACAGGCTTCGCCAGGGTTGACCAAAGAAGTTGAGTCCACGTGTTCGGCGTCATATCCAGAGGTTGGCTTTAAAAAATAGACACATGAGTGCTGCCAGCATTGCTGCAGAGGTTGAAGACGTGGGAGGTCAGCCTGTCAGTGCTCAGACCATACGCCGCACACTGCATCAACTCGGTCTGCACGGTCGTCATCCCAGAAGGAAGCTGACGCACAAGAAAGCCCGCAAACAGTTTGCTGAAGACAAGCAGTCCAAGAACATGGATTACTGGAATGCCCTGTGGTCTGACGAGACCAAGATAAACTTGTTTGACTCAGATGGTGTCCAGCATGTGTGGCGGCGCCCTGGTGAGAAGTACCAAGACAACTGTATCTTGCCTACAGTCAAGCATGGTGGTGGTAGCATCATGGTCTTGGGCTGCATGAGTGTTGCTGGCACTGGGGAGCTGCAGTTCATTGAGGGAAACATGAATTCCAACATGTACTGTGACATTCTGAAACAGAGCATGATCCCCTCCCTTCGAAAACTGGGCCTCATGGCAGTTTTCCAACAGGATAACGACCCCAAACACAACCTCCAAGATGACAACTGCCTTGCTGAGGAAGCTGAAGGTAAAGGTGATGGACTAAACCCAATTGAGCACCTGTGGCGCATCCTCAAGTGGAAGGTGGAGGAGTTCAAGGTGTCTAACATCCACCAGCTCCGTGATGTCATCATGGAGGAGTGGAAGAGGATTCCAGTAGCAACCTGTGCAGCTCTGGTGAATTCCATGCCCAGGAGGGTTAAGGCAGTGCTGGATAATAATGGTGGTCACACAAAATATTGACACTTTGGGCACAATTTGGACATGTTCACTGTGGGGTGTACTCACTAATGTTGCCAGCCATTTAGACATTAATGGCTGTGTGTTGAGTTATTTTCAGAAGACAGTAAATCTACACTGCTATACAAGTTGTACACTGACTACTCTAACTTATATCCAAGTTTTATTTCTATAGTGTTGTCCCATGAAAAGATATAATAAAATATTTGCAGAAATGTGAGGGGTGTACTCACTTTTGTGATACACTGTACATACACATACAGTACATACTGGGCCGATACACATACATGATTGTCTATGTCTAGGCATGAAGGGAGGTGTCTGAAGCCATATGATGCCCCATTTAAGGTGTTCCTGCCTTGTGCCTTGAAGCAGTGGGGGTCTGGTCTCTTTGTAGCCTGGCACATTAGTTGCTGACTTAATTACTCCACCATTACACCCTACCTATACAGCTCTGGTTGACTATCAGTTTTCTGAATCAGGGTGTGTTCGAAAACCTAGGGAGCTGCCTTGCTGTCTTACTGTCTACATAGGCAGCTGCCTTAGTAGAGAGGATTCTAATAAGTCAGTGACTTATAAGGCAGGTTATTCGAACGCACTACTTAGATAGCGATTCCATCGGGTTTCGCATTTCGCATTTAGCATTTAGCATCTTGCCATTAAAACCAATAAACTGAGGTAGCACAGCACGCTAACGTCAATATAACATCTTCCTTCATGTACCGATAACGGTTACATTTCCTGACAAGCCTGAACTTGCAAATAAAAACACTCGGTACAAGTTTATACAAGTTAAAAATCAGTAATATTTTATTTATGTTTGAAAATAACTCCATTCGTTTCTCCGCCCCGTCAGCCATGTTTATTTTTCTGTGAGAGAAGAGCACCCGACCCGCATTGAATGCTGGGATTGCCTTGATCACTAAGGCAGCGTCGGATGCTCACTCGTTCTTGAGCCAAAATAACATTGAAATATTAAGATGCCTCAGTAGTGAGGATTTTAAGGCATCTAGGATTTCGAACAGCCTCATTCTCGGGAGCGCGCACAGGATGATGTAAAATGCTGCCTATGTAGAGAGCACACTAGCTTTTCAAACACACCCTCAGACTCTCCTCCATGGGTGGCAGCTTATGGTGTTAGTTCAAAACACTTACAACTGTTACTCTCTGAGCTTTTCCTTTTTATTAATACTGTGGCATCGGCGAGAAGGAAGCAAACATTTCTGCTCTTTAAACTAGGAGGCAACACTCTTTATTTAGTTGCTTCTAAGCCAGTTGTAGCATAGCAGGTAAGATAATGGACTAGTAAACGAAAGGTCACTGGTTCAAGCCCCACCAATGCCAGGTTGCCATTGTTGGGCCCCTGAGCAAGACCCTTAACCCTCAATTGCTTAGACAATGTACGGTCACATACTGTAAGTCGCTTTGAATAAAAGCGTCTGCTAAGTGCCAAAAACAAAAGCACAAAGATGAAGCTAAATCTGAAATACGTACAACAGACCCCTCCCACTGTATTATTACAAGCCAATAGAACAGGAATGTCACTAAACATAAAACATGTAGCAAAGATGGTAACTTTACCATCTAACATAAACATGAACACAAAGTGCGCTATGCTCTACATCAGCGATTCTCAACTGGTGGGTCGCGACCCAAAAGTGGGTCGCGGACACGTTCTGGGCGGGTTGCGGACAGCTTGTAAAAAATAAATACATTTTTTAAAAATTAAAAATAATTAATGCTCATCTGATTTTGTCTGATTTCACACAGCATTCTCGTTGCCATGGTAACCACCATTCGTTTGCCGGTTACCCTTCTCCTTAAATTTGTGATGATGTTCGGAGGCAAGATGGCGAAACGCAAATATAGCCCGGAGTATTTGAAATATGGATTTTCATTCATTGAGGACAAACACGGACAGAAACCCCAGTGTGTTATTTGTAATGAAGTGCTGGCACATGAGAGCATGAAACCATCCAAACTAATGCGACATTTACAAACGAAACATCCCGCATGTAAAGACAAGCCGGTGGAGTTTTTTCAATGATGACTTCATGAGCTGAAGGTATCACAGAAGTGTCTGACAGCATCTTGCTCCAAACAAGAACATGCGCTCCAGGCGTCTTACCATGTAGCTCACCGTATTGCGAATGCCAAGAAACCCCACACAATAGCCGAAGAGCTTATTTTACCCGCTGCCATGGACATGGTAAGAGAGGTGCTGCATCAATCAGCGGCCCAACTGTCTCACTGACTTCCACAAAAGACAGGTTAGGTGAAAGCATCTTGTTTTGTAGCCTTATTTATTTTATGCAGTTTTGATATTTAAATTTATTGTAGTAACTTTTATACATGCAGCTGGCATGGTCCTCCTCAGTTTCTTAAAACAATTGCTCTTAAATTCACTTTGCATGCATATCTATGTTTAAATGTGTTTTTGAAGGCTATTTTTCAAAAATAAATTTGTTTGGTTTGTATTCTATAAAAGTGGGTCGCGACTTAATGACCATGAGAAAATGTGGGTCCCGGGCTGAGATCAGTTGAGAACCCCTGCTCTACATTATTCGGAACACATTTGAATAAGCATGAACACTTTTACAACATTTCAACTAATAACCTGTTTTTAACCATTATCAATGTTTCGGCCATGGCCACATGGCATCATGGGATCCCGTGCTCACATGACCAATGACACATGGAGGGGCCTTGCTATACTGGTGAGCCTACCGGTCGCCACAACACTATGTACATTCTGTGTATGGCTTTTGGAAGCGCAGAAATTAAACCCAGGTTCTCAAAACCCATGTTGGTGCCAAAACAAAAACACCTTATGCACAAATGAGCACTACTTAAGCCCCCCCACCCCCACCCCCACCCATAAACTTCTACTTATACCTCTGCTCTAACAGGGTCCAGCAGATTTGTATTTTTGGACTGTTGACTTCTTAAACTAAAGCAAAGAAATGCACTTTTGTTAGTCTCTTGGTAAGTCTGACCTTTTTACATTGATCAGTTTCATAATAAGCTTAAATCTTAAATTGTTTGAGCTTCCCTCTTCATGTACTCTGCAATTTATTAAGAAAAGGCAAGAAATAGAATAGAAGATTCTCTTAGAGTTTCACTTGTCTTATAAGGCATGTGTCAGCCCTGATCTCTCAAATTGTCCCCTATTAGAACTGGAAAAGCTACCACCAGAAGAAAAGTGGCACTTAAATAAATAAATAAATAATAAGAAGTATTTTATCTTTCCTGGTTTCAAATGTCACTGTAGCAAAACATAGAATTTTTTATTTTTATTTAGTTTGTACTGTAGGATGTATAACGTTCTGTAGCACTGTACTATTTCCTGGTATGTGGTTTTCAATTACTTATGCAATGGCAGCACACATACCTGCTAACGTAGTTATTATAAAATACAGTCACAGTTAAGGAAGGCGGAGACGCTTTTCATTTTCCAGACGAAGCTCAACTAAATCCTAAATTCACGCCTAGGGCTTCAGTAGAAATATTCTAATGTTACTGAGGTGAAAATAGGCACAGCACTACATCACAATGAGAGGAAATGGCCCACGGCTGCAAACGCGACAGCTAAAGAAAAGTAGCCGATTGAGAAAGTGCGTCTGTTTTAATTTGTTTCACGGAGGAAGAGTAAATGAACTGGTGAACCCCGGAATGAGCTGATGGATTTAAATCAAGTTAACAGTTCTAGTGGGATGTTCAGAAAGTAGGAGACCCAGCTAAAACACATCATTATTAGCTGTGGTGTTATATGACCTTTCCAAGAGATCAATGATGAGAATGAAATAAAAAATTAAAATGATACATACATTATACAACCACATTATCCTGGTCAGTGTCACAGCAGGTAGGGTTCCACTGGGAAACGCTGAGGGCAAGGCAGAAGTAGGGTGCCAATCCATCACAGGGCTTTATCCACCCTACTTTCCTGCTTTTTCTATCAGACACAGCCAGTCATGTCTGTATAGACAACTGGTTGACTGATAACATTGCTGAGATTAGAACCTGGGTTGGGCTAACGTAATTATAGATGGATGGATGGATGGACTGTCTTCAGATTGGAAAACAAATAAGGGTAGAAAAAAACCAAAACATATACGTATATACAGTTTCCCTAATTTTGCCCATTTCTGCTCGTCTCCTCCCTGTGCTGGCCAAGAACAGCTGAAACCAACATGTGTCCCCTCTGGCATGTGCACAGTCAGTCGGCTGCATCTTTTTCACCTGCCAGGAGTTTCACAGAGCTGTATCGTGTATGCAGAACCATACTAAACACTTCATAAGTCATCCAACACTAATGCGGACGCCCTCACCAGTCAGCAGAAAGCGCAGTTGCACAGCTGCAGTGAAACCTTTATCAACCTCCCTTCCTCAGGCACACTAATTGTGCCAGTGGGACACCTGGCAACATCACTACCTGCCCTTACAAATGCAAATTTTTACTAAATATACCCAAATGTTTAAGACGCACTTAAAAATGTGGTGTAAAGCTGTTAGAGAAGAGTGCAGGCTTTTATATAGTTTATGAAATAGATATGAAGATGTTTGATTTATTATTAACATGCCAAATTTGAGCTGATTCCAGATCTTACTCCATATTTTTGGAACATATTTACCAGTAAAATCAGTGCATTTATTTGCTTCTAGTAACGCCATCCTGGTCGGAGTTGCAGTGGCTCCAGGGTGTACCCAAAACAATAGACACAGGGCTTAAAGCAGTGGGTCCAAAGGCTACCCAGAATCAGCTCCTGTGCCACAATGGCACTCCCAAAACAATACCATAATGTGTAATTGTAATGGGCTGAATTTCACAGAATGTTTAGTATTGGTTATGTAGCTTTATTCCCAAAGGTATGTGGACACTTAAAGATATTTAACAGAACCACATCCATTGCAGAAAAGGTGTGTCAAATTGACTGTCATCAGATTACAAATAAAGGTAGAAAAAAACCAAAACATGTATATATACAATTTCCCTAATTTTGCCCATTTCTGCCTGCCTGCTTCCTGCGCTGGCCAAGAACAGCTGAAGCCAACATGTGTCCCCTCTGACATGTGCATTCAGTCGGCTGCATCGTTTTCACCTGCCAGGAGTTTCACAGAGCTGTATCGTGTATGCAGAACCATACTAAACACTTCGTAAATCATCCATCACTAATGCGGACGCCCTCACCAGTAAGCAGAAAGTGCAGTTGCACAGCAGCAGTGAAACCTTTATCAACCTGCCTTCCTCAGGCACACTAATTGTGCCAGTGGGACACCTGGCAACATCACTACCTGCCCTTACAAATGCTAATTTTTACTAAATATACCCAAATGTTTAAGACGCACTTAGAAATGTGGTGTAAAGCTGTTAGAGTGCAGACTTTTGTATCGTTTATGAAATAGATATGAAGATGCTTTATTTATTATTAACATGCCAGATTTGAGCTGATTCCAGATCTTACTCCATATTTTTGGAACATATTTACCAGTAAAATCAGTGCATTTATTTGCTTCTAGTAACATTATCCTGGTCGGAGTTGCAGTGGCTCCAGGGTGTACCCAGAATCAACAGACACAAGGCTTTAACTAGTGGGTCTAAAGGCTACCCAGAATCAGCTCCTGTGCTACAAGGGTAGTCTGAAGAAGCTTCAGTATGTTCAGAATTCTGCAGCAAGAGTTCTCACACATACAAGCTCTTGGCAACACATCACTCCTATACTAAAAGATCTGCACTGGCTTCCAGTCCAATATCGCATAAACTACAAAATACTCCTCTTAGTATTCAAGTCCCTGCATGGTCTGGCTCCTGACTATCTCTCTGTTCTGCTGACCAGATACTGTCCTTCACGCTCGCTCCGGTCTGCTGATGCCAGCTTGCTCTCTGTACCTCCTGTCAAGCTGCGCATGTACGGTGAAAGAGCGTTTAGTGTTGTTGGCCCAAAGTTATGGAACACCATCCCCCTTTATCTCCGCTCATGTTCCTCCTTGACAATTTTTAAGAAGCAATTAAAAACTTATCTCTTTAGAACTGCTTTCCATAATTCTTAGTTTTATTGAATACTTGTTTTTAATTTGTTTTTATTCTCAATATTTGCAGTAGTACTATTTACTTTCTTATGTTTTATTACTCGTTTTATACCTTTTCTGTTGTTCTCTTTTAATTTCTTTGATGTGTAAAGTGTCCTTGTGTATCCTGAAAGGCGCTTATAAATAAAATTCTATTATTATTATTATTAAGGGTACTCCCAAATCAATACCATAATGTGTAATTATACAGGGCTGAATATCACAGAATGCACAGTATTAGTTATCCCTTCCTTAGGCACACTAATTGTGCCAGTGGGACACCTGGCAACATCCCTACCTGGCCTTACAAATGCTAATATACTCAAATGTCTAAGACACACTTAGACTTTACTGTGGTGTAAAGCCGTTAGAAAAGAGTGCAGACTTTTATATCCCCAAAGTGGGTGGGGGAGACTCTGTAATAATGCCCATGGTTTTTCAGGTGACATTTCCACATAAATTTGGACATACAGTGCATAGTTTCAACAGTAAAACTTCATTTTAAACACTATTATGCAGAAGAATTTAAGGGAAAAACAGTAGTTATTATTCATGTGTCCTAGATTCTGCTGTTTCAAGTCTTAAAACACTCCAAGGCCACCCCAAGAAACCTATTAAGTGCATTTCTGGAGCAGAGAAATAAATCAAATCACAACTTTAAATCAGTGAAATAAGGTGTGTTTTTGGATATTTATGTACATAAAGCAATTTTGTGCAAATACACAATGACAGCCATGTTTCCTTTGTTTTTGTACCTGAGGGTGAACTATCTTCCTAATGTTCTTACAAGTAAATAGAGTTAAGAGTGAAGCTGTCTATCTTTGTACAACTGTAAATATCCTTAAGCTTACCTTTAGACGTTGGGCTTCGCTTACTGTAATGAGTTTATTGCTGCTTAAAAAGCTCCCAAAACATAAACTGCACAATTACAGAAGTATGTAGAAAAATTATGCATGTGAATTTCAAATGTTATGGTAGTGCACGTCAAACATAGACAAACACCTTTAGTAATGGTCACAAGTTGAATTAACACTATACACAATTGTAAAATTTCCTAATAGTACAGCCCCAAAATGTACAAAAACACCTGTCTGAGTCTCAACAAAAACAGCCTGTTATGACCTTTAAAAAGCTCTTAAATATGGGCATTGCATGACCAAATCAGGCTTTGTTTTCGTCAAACCCTAGTAAAGCCTTAATGTGCAGAATCTACTATAGAGCAGCTTTAACTTTTACAGTTAAAATCAGAATCAGGCTTATTGGCCAAATATGCTCACTAGGAATTTGTTACACAGAAGCTCATCACACATAACTTACTCTCCATTTTATCAGCTCCACTTACCATATAGGAGCACTTTGTAGTTCTACAATTACTGACTGTAGTCCATCTGTTTCTCTCTATGCTTTGTTATCCCCCTTTCACCCTGTTCTTTAATGGTCAGGACTCTCCCAGGACCACTACAGAGTTTATATTATTTGGGTGGTGGATCATTCTTATATTTAGTGTGTGTTGTGCTGGTATGAGTGGATAAGACACAGCAATACTGCTGGAGTTTTCAAACACCTCACTGTCACTGCTGGACTGAGAATAGTCCACCAACCTAAAACATCCAGCCAACAGCGCCCCGTGGGCAGCGTCCTGTGACCACTGATGAAGGTCTAGAGAATGACCAACTCAAACAGTAGCAATAGATGAGCGATCGTCTTTGACTTTACATCTACAAGGTGGACCAACTAGGTAGGAGTGTCTAATAGAGTGGACAGTGAGTGGACACGGTATTTAAAAACTCCAGCAGCACTGCTGTGTCTGATCCACTCATACCAGCACAACACACACAACTAACACACCACCCCCATGTCATCGTCACTGCAGTGCTGAAAATCATCCACCACCTAAATAATACCTGCTCTGTAGTGGTCCTGTGGGGGTCCTGACCATCAAAAAACAGGGTAAAAGCAGGCTGAAAAGTATGTATAGAAACAGATGGACTACAGTCAGTAATTGTAGAACTACAAAGTTCTTCTATATGGTAAGTGGAGCTGACAAAATGGACAGTGAGTGCAGAAACAAGGAGGTGGTTTTAATGTTATGGTTGATCGGTGTATATTTGGTATAAAGCGTAGAGAACTAGAACTTAATTCTCCATACTGTACATCAAAACATTGTCTTTACTGGCATCCTAAGAATACTATCAGAGTTATTTTCTTCGATTAAACAAAACGTTTTTGCATATTGTGAGCAGTCTACAGCGTACCTTTGTATGTCTTTTTGACAGCATCATCCATTCTAGATTACAATGCAAACAGACACAGTGAAAATGACTTCTGATGGCTGACCTGCCTAAAGCTTCAACAGCACAATAGAGATGTGTTTTGTTCAAATCCCAGCAAGTGTGTAGTCAAAGGAGGCTGCTGGGATGTTAATGATTAGAGACAGTGGCTCAAATGTGTTAAAATCTTTTTTAGGGATTTTTTTTGACAGTGAAAACAGGAAATAACAGGAAGCAGTCAGTGAAGGTTTTAAAGTAGATTAGACTGGAAATAAAGCTGCCAAGAAAAATAAGAAGAGAGTGAAGTGTGATGACATGTCAGCAAAGATTTAAGTTTAAGCTTTCAAAGTACTGGTGCTTAATATTGTACCTAAAAATCTACATGCAGCATTTATAAGCACTATGTCAACAACGCAATACCCAATAAAAAGAGCTCTAGTTTTACTGCATGAGGTGTTAAACCTTCTGTACACTTGTGCACTTCTGTACACTCTGTACATAAGATTTTAGAAAGACTTGGGTTGCTCAATCTTTAAATTTCTTGCTATTTCTTTAAAACTGAATAAGGAATCACAGGGGTGTGGAAAATTACCCACTTTCCGATTGCTTTCTAATTGCACTTTAGAGGTTACTGTATTGAACAAGTAATCAAAAAGTTCTTGGTCAAGCCCCACCACTGTGAGATTGTCACTGTTTGGCCCTTAAGGAACGACCTTAGTCCTTACTGCTTGGATTGTTTTAACTTACAATCGTAAGTCAGTTTGTATAAAAGTGTCAGCATGACAGAAAAGTAATAGCAAGCATCAGACAGAATGATTTTAGATGATTAAAGACAATATAATAAGATTACACACAAGAGAACGTAGGAACAGCCGACAATTGTAAAAATAAATAAATGAACAAGTATCACCACTGAGAAGAAAATGTTATTGCCCCCTAACTGTTTGCCTCCCCTGCAGCAGTGACTGCAATTAAATTCGATTAGTCTTTTACATCACTGGAGAAGATTTAACACACTCCCTGCAGAACATCATCATAAATCAGCCACACGGTTTTGGACTTGAACGGCTAGTTTTACATCTTGCTGCTGCATCTCTATCAGACTGAAGGGCTGACTTGCATAAGAATAGGCCTCATACAAACTTCACATCAGTGTACATTAAAACAGCTAAAAAGAAATATAAACACCATTACCCTGCTGCATAACTCAAATACAACCCCAAATCAGAAAAAGTTGGGACAGTATGGAAAATGCAAATAAAATAAAAATGCAGTGTTCCTTACATTTACTTTGACTTTTATTTGATTGCAGACAGTTTGAACCCAATATATTTAATATTTTATCTGCTCAACTTCATTTCATTTATTATTCCTGCATTTCAGGCCTACAACACATTTCAAAAAAAGTTGGGACGGGGACAATTTAGGGCTAGTAATGAGGTGAAAAAACTAAATAATGATGTGATTTCAAACAGGTGATGTCAACAGGTGATAATGATCGTGGTTTGGTACAAAAGCAGCATCCAGGAAAGGCTGAGTCTTTGATGAGCAAAGATGATCAGAGGATCTCCAGTTTGTCAACAAATGTGTGAGAAAATTATTGAAATGTTTAAAAACAATGAACCTTAAAGAAAGATTGGAAGGGATTTGCATATTTCTCCCTCTACAGTGCATAATATCATTAAACCATTTAAGGAATCAGGAGGAATTCCGGTGAGTAAAGGCCCAGGGCACAAGCTTAAGCTAAACGCCCGTGATCTTCCATCCCTCAGACGGCACTGCATCAAGAACCGCCACTCAACAATAGCTGATATAACCACATGGGTGAGGGATTAGTTTGGCAAACCTTTGTCGAGCTCTACAATACAGAGTTACATGCACAAATGCCACTAAAAACTTTACTGTGCAAAAAAGAAGCCTTATGTTAACCATGTCCAGAAGTGTCGTCGACTTCTCTGGGCTCGGAGGCATCTAGGATGGACCATCACACAGTAGAAACGTGTATTGTGGTCAGATGAATCAGCATTCCAGGTCTTTTTGGGGAAAAAATGGACGCAGTGTGCTCCGGACCAAAGACGGAAAGGACCATCCAGACTGTTATCAGCAACAAGTCCAAAAGCCAGGGTCTGTCATGGTATGGGGCACACTTCTGTGATGGCAGCATTAATGCAGAAAAGTACATTGAGATCTTAGAGCAACATGTGCTGCCTTCAAAACGTCGTCTTTTCCAGGGACATTCATGCATTTTTCAACAAGACAGTGCAAGACCACATGCTGCACACATTACAAAGGCATGGCTGATGAAGAAGAGGGTACGGGTACTGGACTGGCCTGCCTGTAGTACTGACCTGTCCCCAATAGAGAATGTGTGGAGAATTTTTAAACAAAAAAATGTGACAATGACGACCCCGTACTGTTGCACATCTTAAGACGTGTTTGCAGGAAGAATGAGACAAAATAAAAGCTGAAACACTAAATCACTTGGTCTCCTCGGTGCCAAAACGTCTTTTAAGTGTGGTGAAAAGGAATAGCAACATTACAAAGTGGTAAATGCTTTACTGTCCCAACTTTTTTTGGAATGTGCTGCAGACCAAAAATGCAGGAATGGATGTTTATTAATGAATAAGATGAAGTTGAGCAGATAAAACATGAAATATCTCAGGTTCATCCTGTCTTCAATCAAATAAAAGTCAAAGTAAATGTAAGAAACTCTGTTCTTTTATTTTTTGCATTTTCCATGCTGTCCCAACTTTTTCTGATTCCCATTCTTATTTTCTCTCTGAGTGCCAAGGAGATGAGATCATTTTATATAAGGACCAGATGTGCTTTTTTACATAAACAATTGGGGTATATACGCTAGAGAGTTATATTGGCTGAATCCTCTCTCAGGCAACCCAGGGTGCTTGATTTGATGCTGTTCTAATAAACTTCTTTACATACAACTAAGACGGTGTCAGCGGAGACTTCCTTCCATAATCTTCACATCATCGCTATTTAGGAAACAACAATACCTGGCGGGATTTATGACTATAACGTATAACGTATGAGTTTAAACCGGTGTGTATAGATGTAAAGAAAGTAAACTCACAGTCAAAGTTATTCAGGGTTTCATTACTACTAACATATAAATGCAAAAAGGGTTATTCCATTAGGCTAGGAGGATAATATAGGTGATTGCTTTCTTAAAATGGATTTAGCTTTAATTAAAAGGCTTATAATAATGTCTCTTGCACTCTGTGACCACCAGTCATGAAGATCTGTATTTGAACTTATCTGCAGTGCATTTACCCATTACATCCTACTGTTCAGGTAAAAAAAAATACATACACAAACGATTCAGAAATGCCTAGAAATGCACATTTATTACAACATTTAAACATTTATTAACAAATGTAAGTTATTTTAATAGATTCTTTGCTGAATACTAAAACATACCTACAGCAGCTGAGATTCAAAATAATGTACAAAATACAATAAATAAGGATCAACTGCTCCAAAACTAAAGATAAACTATGAGGTGATTACATGGAAAAGAAAAAGCCTTCAAGGTACATTTTGTAAGCAGATGAAACAAAAATTAAGTTATTTAGTCCCAATGACCAGAAGTATGTTTGGAAGACAATGGAATAGAGCAATGGAGGGCCAGAAATGTAAACACCACCACAACAATAGAATAAATCAGAGGGTTTGTTTTTTTTGAATAGTTGAATTTAAAATTGGGACCTCATTCATTTTAGTATAAACCCTGTATTCATGATAAGATCAAATCTGCAGAAAACCTGGCCAGTTAACTCAGTTGGTTGAAGCATAGTGTGCTTATAATGCCAAGTTTGCAGCTTTGATCCTGATACAAGCCACTCAACCACTGAGCTAACATTGCCCATAAAGTCAGAAGGTCAGTGGTTCAAGCTCTACCGAAAAAGACTGATTATATTGTATCTGTGGCAGTGTTGCTAGGTGTAAAAAAAACAAACTTACACTTTAAAAATGTTATTTTTCACATATATATATATATGTATTTTCTCCCCATTTTCCTCCCGATTTAGCACACTCAATTTGTCTCCCGCTGCTGAGGGATACCCAATTGCATCCGAGGAGGGCACGTTGCTGCCTCCTCTTCTCGCTCATGCACTCTGCACGTATGAAGGCCCACCCACCCACACATAGTCTGGTTCCCACCCTGCAGATACAGTGGCCAATTAATATCTGCTGCAGGCACTGCCAATTATGGAAAAAATAGATAAAGATGTATGACATGCTAGGAATAAGACATAGCAACTATAATCAACTATAATATACAGTATATATTAGATCACCTTTTTATTTGCCTCATAAAAAGAATGAAATGTGCCCCAGCATCATGCCTGGAAGCTTTATCAGAGGAATATTGCTGTTCCAGATCAGAGGTTCACCTTTTGAAAATGCAGCGCAGTCTGTGGTCATGACAACACATTTATATGAAATATAGGATTGCGGTCTGTGCTTTATCTAGATCCAGATCTTCAATTCATAGCAATAACAGCGAATGTATTTGAGAAGATAAGAAAGACACAGACATTTGGGTTATGAACGGCTGAACCAAGGGATTAGATATCTGTAGCAGATATTTAATGAAAAGTTTAGACAGGAAGTCTCATACAAGTCCTGGTACAACAAGTTCTCTGGAATTTGTTTGTTCATTTAGTTTATAATGTTTAAATTGGTTAAAAATATTGTACATCCTGGGCGTATTTCAGAGGTACTGGTTTAAACAAGGAGGTAGCCTAAAGGGAATGCCAATCCATCATGACATCGAATGCACATGTGCAAGTATGGCCAATTAGGGCAGCTTATCACAAATTAAACATGTGAAATTTAAAAACAAAGCAGTTTTTGATAGTATGTAGTCTATGTAACAAAGCTGGCTAAAATGACCAACTTTAAATTTGTGGTAGCCAGATATTAGTGTAGTTTTTATAGGATTAATTTTGTAATAGGGCACTTTTTGTTCTACTAAATGTAGTTTGCTTAATCTGTACTTAATTAAAGTCAAAATATCTGGTGTATTTTGGAACTAAAATGCCATTACCATGGCCAGCCATAAAACATTTTGTGCACTGATGACCTTTACCAATAACCCTCTTTCAAATCATACCCAGTGGATCAGAAACCAGCACATACCAGCATGCATTCATTAATAATATATTCATTCAGTTCTCGTGGTACAGTGGTAAAGTATGCCAGTCCACTAATAACAGTTATGTTATCGGCCAGTTGGGCATCTGCATGGATATGATTGGCTAATGGAAATGTCGTAGTCCTAGTCCCAAACCCAGATAAAATAGGAGAAATCAGAAAAGGCGTCTGGCGTAAAACTGGTATGCGGACAAGAGCCACCATATGATAATATAAACCAATCAGCCATAACATTAAAACCACTTCCTTGTTTTTACACTCACTGTCAATTTTATCGGCTTCACTTACCATATAGAAGCACTTTGTAGTTCTACAATTACTGACTGTAGTCCATCTGTTTCTCTACATTCTTTTTTAGCCTACTTTCACCCTGTTCTTCAATGGTCAGGGCTCCCACAGGGCCACCACAGTGCAGGTATTTTTTGGGTGGTGGGTTATTCTCAGCACTGCAGTGACACTGATATGGTGGTGGTGAGTTTTTTAAACACCTCACTGTCACTGCTGGACTAAGAATAGTCCACCGACCAAAAATATCCAGCCAACAGCGGCCCGTGGGCAGCGTCCTGTGACCACTGATGTAGGTCTAGAAGATGACCAACTCAAACAGCAGCGATAGATGAGTGATCGTCTCTGACTTTACGTCTACAAGGTGGACCTACTAGGTAGGAGTGTTTAATAGAGTGGACAGTGAGTGGACACGGTATTTTAAAACTCCAGCAGCACTGCTGTGTCTGATCCACTTATACCAGCACAACACACACTAACACACCACCACCATGTCACTGTCACTGCAGTGCTGAGAATGATCCTAAATAATACCTGCTCTGTGGTGGTCCTGACTATTGAAGAACAGGGTAAAAGCAGGCTAACAAAGCATGCAGAGAAACAGACGGACTACAGTCAGTAATTGTAGAACTACAAAGTGCTCCTATATGGTAAGTAAAGCTGATAAAATGGACAGTGAGTGTAGAAACAAGGAGGCGGTTTTAATGTTATGGCTGATCGGTGTACCACATACACACTATATCCATATTTTGTAAATTCATACAAATGTAAACTTCACAAGTTCAGTTGGTCAATAAAAATACTGTTTTAATATAAACCTCATTTATGGAAGTCCCATAAACAGAACATACAGTGTACGATTATCAAAAGGAATCTAGTTCACTTTCAGAGCATGTCTAAGCTCCATTACTGATCAGGTAGAGCTCTGAAAGATAAAGAAGCTCGATTACAGACTTGTTAGGCAGCATACAATCTTACTTTTGCACTAATTGCAGTGCAGCTGTGTTTTGCATGCTGACCTCAGCCAATCATTATCCCTTGTTTTGGGGAAGAAAAAAAACTTTGAAGTAAATGGAATGTAAAATCAGCTGTTATTGCAATAACACTGGTTATGATGACTGTCTACTCTTGTGGTTTTACTTCACAAACAAACTGCTTCTGCTTTGAAGACTTTCATCGTCTTACACAAGCTTCTAACATCAATATTAAGTCCTCGATCATCTTCCTCCAGTCCTAATCCTCTCATTATTAGCTCAGCATACAGGTGGCTTGTTGATCGGTGTAGAGTTTTTTCATTAGAACGATGAGATGCTCAGGTATTTCAATCCTTCTGGGGACATTTCATCAATAAAGCACATGTTGACCTGTGTCTAGAACTTCTATTTTTCTATAATCCAGAGCACATCTGCACTGAAATCACTTGCGTGTCTGACGTCTCTGAATTCTGCGTGCACGTCATTGAATAATTGTATTAAATAATCTTCAGCATAATTTTAACTGCATGTGATGGAGACTGTTCAATAGTTTGCTCACTCCTTGTCTCATTTTTTGGTATTGAGATAACCTGACCACTTAAGCTGTCAACCACTGAGTAGTTTTCCTGACTTGTTGTAGTCAATAATACCACAACTGGACCGAATCTTCCTCAGAATCCTAAAATATGTGGCAGCTCAGGTGGCACAGCGGTAAAATACGCTAGCACATTAGAGCTGGGGTTTCGAATATATCGTATCGAACCTCAGCTCTGCCATCCAGCTGGGCTGGGCTGTGCTGGGCGGCTATATGAACAATGTTTGGCTGTTGTTCATCCAGGATGGGAGCCAGATAGGGACTTCATAACTGATGCAATTATGACCCCTGCTGGCTGGTTGATGGCGTCTGCACAGAGTAGAGGAATAATGCTGATCAGGGTGTGGCTCTCCATACACAGGGTTGATTTGCATATGAAGTCGGCTGGTGCAGGTGAAAAAAAGCAGTCGGCTACTGCTCACGTGTCGGAGGGGGTGTGTGTCAGTTCGTTCTCCTCGATCAGGGACACGGGTCAGCACCAGTATAGAGGAAGCATAACACAATTGGGTAAAAATTGGACGTGCTAACATTCGAGAGAAAAAAAGAGAAAAGTTATCAATTCCTGTGGCTTTCTTTCCTGTGCCAGCAATCTTGAGGCTGGTGGGATTTCATTTTCAAGTCTTGAACATTCTTCTTTGTAGCTGAGATTATTAAAAGCGTTTTGGTGAGTGAAGTCTGGTTTCTATTCAAATTCTTCAGTCATTGTTTGATCATTGTTTGGTCAGATATGACCTGTCAATGGACAAACCTTAGCATACCAACTCAATGCTGAAATGTATTCCTGATCTCTCAGATCTTTCTAGAAAACAGTTCTTGTATTTTTAGGTTTGCTTCCATTCTCAGTGTATTTACAGATGATGTACTGCTGGTCAGTGTTTTACACTGCTTTTCTCTGGAATTCACAGTTCTTTATACCCATAATAAAACCTAAATAAAACAGTATGATCACTAACCTTTACATTTACTGTATTACAAAACAGTGTAAACACACATGCCCAGGATATGATGGCTCTTTTAAGGACAATGTGGCACAAATGATCAGCCATAACTTTAAAACCACCTCCTTGTTTCTACACTCTAGAAGCACTTTGTAGTTCTACAATTACTGACTGTAGTCCGGCTGTTTATCTACATGCTTTGTTAGCCTGCTTTACCCTGTTTTTCAATGGTCAGGACTCTCCCAGGACCACTACAGAGTAGGTATTATTTGGGTGGTGGGTCATTCTCAGCAGTGCAGTGACACTGACATGGTGGTGGTGTGTTAGTGTGTGTTGTGCTGGTATGAGTGGATAAGACACAGAAATGCTGATGGAGTTTTTAAACACCTCACTGTCACTGTTGGACTGAGAATAGTCCACCAACCAAAAATATCCAGCCAACAGCACCCCGTGGGCAGCGTCCACTCATACCAGCACAACACACACTAACACACCACCACCATGTCAGTGTCACTGCAGTGCTGAGAATGATCCACCACCTAAATAATACCTGCTCTGTGGTGGTCCTGTGGGGATCCTGACCATTGAAGAACAGGGTGAAAGCAGGCAAAAAAGTATGTAGAGAAACAGATGGACTACAGTCAGTAATTGTACAACTACAAAGTGCTTCTAGATGGTAAGTGAAGCTGATAAAATGTGTGTGTGTAGAAACAAGGAGGCGGTTTTAATGTTATGGCTGATTGGTGTATACTGCAATATGCAGATTATCCATGATATGACATGCTGGTGTAATGTAGGAATGATGCTTACAAAATAAACCTTTAACTTCTCTGCAATTGAAGTTTGTCTTTGATAGAAGTGTAAGTATCCAAAATGCAAATGGAAACAGAAGGCAGAGATTTGTAAATCTACTTTACCTCAGATTTAAGCTGTGTTTAGAGACGAGGGTTTTTCAAAGTATTCCTGAGGCCAGTGTAATCTTATTATACATGCATGCCAGTTTTTAAATCCAGTGGCATTTAAGGGATCAAAGATTGGGGAATTTAGTATTGATTTCAGTTTTGCCCTTTATTTAGAGTAAATCTGGATGCAGGTGATGCTTACACTACCACTGTCCCAACATTTTGGAATGTGTGGTGCATATTTACAAAAAATGTATTAATGTAATAATAACAATAATAATAATAATGATATAATAATGTAATAATAATATTAATAATAAAAAAGTAGAAGTCCAGCTGCTCAGGTGGTGCAGCAGTAAAAAAACACTAGCACACCAGAGCTGACATTGCGAACTCGTCGGTTCGAAACTCAGCTCTGTCATCCTGCTGGGCTGGACGGCTACATGAACAACGATTGGCTCGTTCATACACGGTGGGAAGCTGGATAGGGATCTCATAACTGGTGAAATTATGACCTCTGCTGGCTGATTGATGGTGCCTGCACAGAGACGAGAAATAATGCGTTGATCATGGTGTGGCTCTCCATACACAAAGCTGATCCGAATATGAACTCTCATCATGCGGGTAAAAAGATGCAGTCGGCTACTGCACACGTGTCGGAGGGGGCGTGTGTCAGTCTCGCTCTCCTCAATCAGCAGTGGAGATCGGAATCAGTAGAGAGGAAGCGTAATGCAATCGGGTAATTGGATACGACTAGATTGGGAGGAAAATAAAAAATTTAAATTCCAGGATCACTGTGATATAAACATCATTAAGTCCAGGATAACATTCATAGCATTTTATTACTATTCACATATTTGTATTTGGGTAGTCATAGACTATCCTGTTCTGAAAATACACAACATAGCCAGAGGTTTGTGGACAATCATCATCTGTACATCTTATTCCAAAGCCATGGTTATTACAATTGTAATTATTTATCTAGCAGCGGGCTGTATTATGTTTAAACCCACTATATCTAAAAAAAGCTTGGAAGAGATGCTCACTAAAGATTTGATGGAGATATCAGCTGGGCTAGATCCACACAGTTCCTGGCTTCTCATGCACAGCAAACCAGAGCACTAGTGCCTCTCATCTTAATTCATGGCTAAACCTGAACAGTAAGTAAAGAGCATTGATCCATGTGTCTAATGGAACCTCTTCACAGCTCATGCTGCCTTGGGATGGTATTTACATCTTATTTTTAATCAAAAGTTACAACAGCACCAGTGTAAACAAACAAGAGAGAATTCAAATGTACTCAGTCTGCATAGCTTACATACACCAAATGGGGAAAAGAATAGAATCAGCACTTTTATAATGGCTTTTCCTTTAAGACGGCATAGTAAAACCACTTTTGGATATTTATGAACAAATTGTGTGCTGGTAAAAGCTCACAACAATCACGCTCAATTTTTTTACCATTACAAGATTTGGTCAAAGTGAAGCTCTCCAGATATCTTACAACTTTAAGATTGATGGTATGTAGTGATGGCACTTTTAGTAAACTGTACATTTGCTTTTTTCATGGTTTTAAAAAGTTTAGAGAATGTCCCAGACTTTCCAAAATTCTGCATTTCTAGGATTCAACAAAAATGACACTCATTAAAAGCAGATTGTTTGACTTAATTGATCTTAACCCTTGTGTGGTGTTCATAGTTTTGTTACTGAGCCAATGTTTGCAGGTCTGGAGGACCCACCGCATTATTGTCAATACAGCCATAACTTAATTAACATACAAAATATCAGATGTTTACGATGTTTAAAAGCAGTAAAGACAGCATATTTGGTTAACATTTGTTGGATCATATTTATAAATAACAGTGCCATCCATATAGTGAAAAATCACTATAAAAACGTGTTTACTTTAAACAAATTGAAATGAAAAATCTTAAGAAATCAGTGAAAGAAACAACAGCCTGAACATACAGTAGATACAGTATCTGTATCAGTCTACACATCAGTCCCATTAACACACTCTATTCATGTTCGCCTATACAACACATGACGGTCAGCTTTACTGTGTGTGGTACATACTGTGTCTGTCTGTCTCTCTGTCTGTCTGTCTGTTTCTCTCTCTGTCTGTCTCTCAGTCTGTATCAGTATGTCTCTCTGTATGTCTCTCTTTCTCTCTCTGACTGCCTGTCTTCCTTTCTGTCTCTGCCTGTCTGTCGTTTTTTTTTCTGTCCGTCTGTCTGCCTCCGCCTGTTTGTCTGTTTCTACCAATCCTACACTGATTTAGATAAATTATTGCACGTTTTATCAAGGTGCACTGGTGTTTCTCTTCACGAAACCATGACAGGAAGTAATTCCATTATTTAAACTGCCCCTATGAGTGACAGAGTTTGTTACTTTATGATTCTGGTGCATTCCTGCAATGTACCCATGGTTCATGGGTAAGTGTCAGACACCCTATAGTTAGAATAAAGTGTTACTAAGTTACTAAAGTTACTAAAGGTGATCAAAATGTTTGTTTAAGTTACTCACTCACTCACTTTCTTAACCGCTTATCCAATTAGGGTCACGGAGGGTTCAGGAGCCTATCCCAGCTTTTCAATGGGTGCAGGGCACACAGTAACACCCTGGACAAGGCGCCAGTCCATTGCAGAACAAACACACATACACACATACACTGATCAGCCATAACATTAAAACCACCTCCTTGTTTTTACACTCACTGTTCATTTTATCAGGGAGGAAATCATGGGAGGAAACCCACGCAGACACGGAGAGAACATGAAAACTCCGCAAAGAAAGAACCCGAACCACCCAGCCTAGGAATTAAACCCAGGACCTTCTTGCTGTAAGGTGACAGTGCTACCCACCGAGCCACCGTGCCATCCTGTTTAAGTTACTTAAGCTAAAATTTGATCTTAATGAATTCATCACTTGGTCTCAATAAAAGCATCAGATTTACACCGATCAGCCATAACATTAAAACCACATCCTTGTTTCTACACTCACTGTCCATTTTATCAGCTCCACTTACCATATAGCACTTTATAGTTCTACAATTACTGAATGTAGTCCATCTGTTTCACTGCATGCTTTGTTCGCCCCCTTTCATGCTGTTCTTCAATGGTCAGGACCCCCACAGGACCACTACAGAGTAGGTATTATTTAGGTGGTGGATCATTCTCAGCACTGCAGTGACACTAACATGGTGGTGGTGTGTTAGTGTGTGTTGTGCTGGTATGAGTGGATAAGACACAGCAATGCTGATGGAGTTTTTAAACACCTCACTGTCACTGCTGGACTGAGAATAGTCCACCAACCAAAATATCCAGCCAACAGCGCCCTGTGGGCAGCGTCCTGTGACCACTGATGAATGTCTAGAAGATGACCAACTCAAACAGCAGCGATAAATGAGTGATTGTCTCTGACTTTACATCTACAAGGTGGACCAACTAGGTAGGAGAGTCTAATAGAGTGGACAGTGAGTGGACACGGTATTTAAAAACTCCAGCAGCGCTGCTGTGTCTGATCCACTCATACCAGCACAACACACACTAACACACCACCACCATGTCATTGTCACTGCAGTGCTGAGAATGATCCACCACCTAAATAATACCTGCTCTGTGGTGGTCCTGTGAGGGTCCTGACCATTGAAGAACAGGGTGAAAGTAGGCTAAAAAGGTATGCAGAAAAACAGATAGACTACAGTCAGTAATTGTAGGACTACAAAGTACAAGTGGACAATGTGTGTAGAAACAAGGAGGTGGTTTTAATGTTATGGCTGATCAGTGTATATATTACAAATTAAATGTATTAAATTGTATAAAATAAGTAATAAGGTATCTGTGGCAAGCTGTAAACAAAATTATTTAAAAAAAATTATGGCTGCTGTAGAATTTATGGTTACAGTAACTCAGCATGTTGGGTTGTTAAGCTTTAATATAACAAAATCCCAGAGCAGACAAGATCTAAGAAACAACTGTCTGAAAAAATAAATAACCCTGCCGCCTGTTACTCTGCCAGCCAGACTTTCAACCAACAAACTGAACATTAGATGCATGATTAAAAAAAACTGACAAAATTGAGAAGGGAATGGAACATTTGATGTTTTCTTCAGATTAAATGAACTGATGGAACAATTGCTTTTGCAGGTGGTTTTAAAAAACTTACATTATCTGTATATCACTGTATATTGCCATATATTGTGTACCTCTGCTTATATGTACATACATACATTGGTCACTGAATACTGTACATACATACATAGTACATGCACACATACATACATTTTCTATACAGTGTATCACAAAAGTGAGTACACCACTCACATTTCTGCAGATATTTAAGTATATCTTTTCATGGGACAACACTGACAAAATGACACTTTGACACAATGAAAAGTAGTCTGTGTGCAGCTTATATAACAGTGTAAATTTATTCTTCCCTCAAAATAACTCAATATACAGCCATTAATGTCTAAACCACCGGCAACAAAAGTGAGTACACCCCTAAGAGACTACACCCCTAAATGTCCAAATTGAGCACTGCTTGTCATTTTCCCTCCAAAATGTCATGTGATTTGTTAGTGTTACTAGGTCTCAGGTGTGCATAGGGAGCAGGTGTGTTCAATTTAGTAGTACAGCTCTCACACTCTCTCATACTGGTCACTGAAAGTTCCAACATGGCACCTCATGGCAAAGAACTCTCTGAGGATCTTAAAAGACGAATTGTTGCGCTACATGAAGATGGCCAAGGCTACAAGAAGATTGCCAACACCCTGAAACTGAGCTGCAGCACAGTGGCCAAGATCATCCAGCGTTTTAAAAGAGCAGGGTCCACTCAGAACAGACCTCGCGTTGGTCGTCCAAAGAAGCTGAGTGCACGTGCTCAGCGTCACATCCAACTGCTGTCTTCGAAAGATAGGCGCAGGAGTGCTGTCAGCATTGCTGCAGAGATTGAAAAGGTGGGGGGTCAGCCTGTCAGTGCTCAGACCATACGCCGCACACTACATCGAATTGGTCTGCATGGCTGTCACCCCAGAAGGAAGCCTCTTCTGAAGTCTCTACACAAGAAAGCCCGCAAACAGTTTGCTGAAGACATGTCAACAAAGGACATGGATTACTGGAACCATGTCCTATGGTCTGATGAGACCAAGATTAATTTGTTTGGTTCAGATGGTCTCAAGCATGTGTGGCGGCAATCAGGTGAGGAGTACAAAGATAAGTGTGTCATGCCTACAGTCAAGCATGGTGGTGGGAATGCCATGGTCTGGGGCTGCATGAGTGCAGCAGGTGTTGGGGAGTTACATTTCATTGAGGGACACATGAACTCCAATATGTACTGTGAAATACTGAGCAGAGCATGATCCCCTCCCTCCGGAAACTGGGTCGCAGGGCAGTGTTCCAGCATGATAATGACCCCAAACACACCTCTAAGACGACCACTGCTTTATTGAAGAGGCTGAGGGTAAAGGTGATGGACTGGCCAAGCATGTCTCCAGACCTAAACCCAATCGAACATTTTTGGGGCATCCTCAAGCGGAAGGTGGAGGAGTGCAAAGTCTCGTATATCCGCCAGCTCCGTGATGTCGTCATGGAGGAGTGGAAAAGCATTCCAGTGGCAACCTGTGAAGCTCTGGTAAACTCCATGCCCAGGAGAGTTAAGGCAGTTCTGGGAAATAATGGTGGCCACACAAAATATTGACACTTCAGGAACTTTCACTAAGGGGTGTACTCACTTTTGTTGCCGGTGGTTTAGACATTAATGGCTGTATATTGAGTTATTTTGAGGGAAGAATAAATTTACACTGTTATATAAGCTGCACACAGACTACTTTTCATTGTGTCAAAGTGTCATTTTGTCAGTGTTGTCCCATGAAAAGATATACTTAAATATCTGCAGAAATGTGAGGGGTGTACTCACTTTTGTGATACACTGTATATGGCTTGTATATAGTCTTATAGTTTGTATATTTTGTGTTTAATTTTTAATGTATACATTGCTTGTATACTGGATTTATACTAGAGAGATACCATCAGCCGGAAACCAATTTCCTTGTGTGTATACACATACTTGGCCAATAAATCTGATTCTGATTCTGAGAAGGAAAAAAAGGAGGGGGCTGTAATGTCTACTATTTCGGAACAAATACACTGCACTTGGTGGCCCTACTTCAGAACAAACTCCCTCAGATACTTCTTTTTTTGTCCAATTTATTAAGCTGGTTTATCTGTCAGTCTTTAACAGCTTTTAATTTTAAGTCACTCACAATGATGACAGCAGGAAGAGTCACTGTTTAAAAATGAGTTATGAGTCCAATCGCCACTAAACCATCTGTTAAAGGCTTTAAGGCAACATTTTAACGCCTGGTTTACTAGATAAAAAGCTTACACTACTATGGGTGGAAAGAGTATTATCACAGGACCAGATGTAATCTCACCAAAAAAAAGGAAAAAACACATCTGGACAAACATGAGAGAATTTGACAGTGGCTGGGAGCCAATCCAATGTCTTCTAAAGGCAAAATTTAAATATGACCGTGAATTAACAGGCCACACTCTTAAGCACATAGTGCACATAGCGCTCTACGATCTTCAGCTATAAGGTATGTAGTACATAAGCAGGGACTTGTACTAACATGAACCTGTAAACATGTTAATAGAAAACAAGCCTCCTATCAGGGATATAAGCTTGCATTGCTAAAGTGACTTACCATATAAAAGCACTTTGTAGTTCTACAATAACTGACTGTAGTCCATCTGTTTCTCTACATACTTTTTTAGCCTGCTTTCACCCTGTTCTTCAATGATCAGGACCACCACAGGACCACCACAGAGTAGGCATTATTTGGGTGGTGGGTCATTCTCAGCACTGCAGTGACACTGACATGGTGGTGGTGTGTTAGTGTGTGTTGTGCTGGTATGAGTAGATCAGACACAGCAATGCTGATAGAGTTTTTCCCTGCTGGACTGAGAATAGTCCAGCAACCAAAAAATATCCAGCCAACAGCGCCCTGTAGGCAGCGTCCTGTGACCACTGATGAAGGTCTAGAAGATGACCAACTCAAACAGCAGGAATAGATGAGCGATCGTCTCTGACTTTACATCTACAAGGTGGACCAACTAGGTAGGAGTGTCTAATAGAGTGGACAGTGAGTGGACACGGTATTTAAAAACTCCAGCAGCACTGCTGTGTCTGATCCACTCATACCAGCACAACACACACTAACATACCACCACCTAAATAACACCTACCACGGATAAAGGGTGGTCCTGGGAGAGTCCTGACCATTGAAGAACAGGGTGAAAGCAGCCTAAAAAGTATGTAGAGAAACAGATGGACTACAGTCAGTAATTGTAGAACTACAAAGTGCTTCTATATGGTAAGTGGAGCTGATAAAATGGACAGTAAGTGTAGAAACAAGGAGGTGGTTTTAATGTTATGGCTGATCAGTGTATAGTACAATATCATCAACAAAGAAGTATAGCAATTACATTATAATAGATAAGGACTAACTTAAACACCAAAATTAAAAGCTCTCTGCTTAAACTTTTAAATAATCCTCCTGCATACAAAACTATCCACGTCTATACTGCAAACTTTCCCAACATTCCCCAGTGAGTGATCCATCAAAACTGCATTGCACTCACAAGCAGACAGCCGATTCTAGCCAATTAAACCTGCAGGAATTGATAGTAAAGATGCCTGTGGTGTTGGTGGCCAATCAGCTGTCATTCTCTCCATGCTCCAGGGAGCAGCTAATTGCACCTCTTGCACTCCTGCGTTCCCCAAAGCTTGATGGGATGCCGATGCAGACCAGGGCAAACTTAGCTGATTGATGAAGGCTGCTAATAGGCGTATGCTGGTGTCAGGATGCTGTATGCTTACGGCTTTGCTCTTTACACCTCACCACGGACATGCGGTCTGAGAATACACAAACAAATACAAAATGTATTAAAATGTACTCAATCTTTGAATAAATGTACTGGTATTACAGCTTGGTTATTATGAAAGCACAATGAATTAAATGGAGTTTACAGTAGTGGTGGTAAATTTGGTTCATTTTATGGACTCGGGTTAATCTGAGTCACTCAGTAATGTGATCCGGTTTACTTGAGTCACTTGAGTCACTTGAGTACGGACATCTTGATTGCGATTGATTTACTGCATGAAAATGCATCCAAATATCACTTGTCTTGCATGCACTCATCTTCTGTAAATAAATAATTTTCTCTTAATTCTCTTGGCACCTCACACTTTTATTGTCAGTGACAAGTTGGCACTTTTTTCTAAGTGGAGTCTTGATCATGGGGGAGAGGGGGGGTGGACCAATCAGATGGATATATTAATGAATAAAGGGTTCAAGGGCGATGGTCCACAACAAATTGCCATGGTAACTTCACCCATTCAGGCAGCCACAGTGGCACCAAAACAAACAGTCAATAAATTACCATGGGGGCTATGATACTCCTTAAGTGGTACAGTACTAAAGTAGCCTGTAAGCATTTGCATTTTAATAATAATATAACTATATTTTGTTGTTGTTTTGCTTACAAGAACATATGCTGCATTACTAATCTATACCTTAATAATTATAGCATGTGCATAAAATCAGCCACATAACAAACACCAGTGTGTTTAACCGCGTGTTTATTGGAATATTTCACTTATTACTTAGATTCACGGATTGGAGTGATAATTTATTACTTAGATTCACGGATCAGCCAAATCATCTGAGTCCGTGGTGTTTCGGTGAGCCTGCTCACTTGCCTTGTGTACTTAGCAGCAGCCAGTCAGAGGACTTATAGAATCCGGGTTAATTGAGATTTCGGACTGATTCAGTACAAAGATTCGAATCATTAACCCAGGTGATTCAGGAACCGCCCAGCTCTAGTTTACAGTTGTTTTAAAGATGCTCTAAATTTGGCATTTCAAAAGCACATTAAACAATATTTTTATTGACCAAGAAACTTAACACTCATAAATTACATTTTTAAAAAGTTAACAATAGCTAACAATCTCACAATTGTATAGACTGGAGTTTCAGTACAAGAGTCCTGATCTACATCTTCATCTTCTGTGATTGTAGCATTAAAACAAGTGCCAAGAGTAAAATACATTAAATTGTCAGTAAAGTCTAACATTCTTAACATAACACTAACAAACCAATTAATAAGCCAATTTACATTTAGAGTGGTGGCCTGACCTGGGTAGTGTAACTGTTTACTCAGCTTTTCTTTTTATGTAAGACTAAACAAAGCTCTGAGGCATGTTTAGTGAATTTGGGATATTTTGGTTCATTTTGGCTGCATATTTTGACATTTTTAGCATACTGATTTGCTCCATGGGTAGTCTAAACAAGACAAAAAGAGTTTACATGGGCTATATACACCGATCAGGCACAACATTAAAACCACCTCCTTGTTTCTACACTCACTGTCCATTTTATCAGCTCCACGTACCATATAGAAGCACTTTGTAGTTCTACAATTACTGACTGTAGTCCATCTGTTTATACCTTTTAAGCCTGCTTTCACCCTGTTCTTCAATGGTCAGGACCCCCACAGGGACACTACAGAGTAGGTATTATTTGGGTGGTGGATCATTCTCAGCACTTAGTTAGTGTGTGTTAGTGTGTGTTGTGCTGGTATGAGTGGATCAGACACAGTAATGCTGATAGAGTTTTAAAGACCTCACTGTCACTGCTGGACTGAGAATAGTCCACCAGCCAAAAATATCCAACAGGACCCCGTGGCCAGCGTCCTGTGACCACTGATGAAGGTCTAGAAGATGACCAACTCAAACAGCAGCAATAAATGAGCGATCGTCTCTGACTTAAAAACTCTAGCAGCATTGCTGTGTCTGATCCACTCATACCAGCACAACACACACTAACACACCACCACCATGTCAGTGTCACTGCAATGCTGAAAATGATCCACCACCAAAATAATACCTACTCTGTAGTGGTCCTGGGAGAGTCCTGACCACTGAAGAACAGGGTGAAAGGGGGCTAACAAAGCATGCAGAGAAACAGATGGACTACAGTCAGTAATTGTAGAACTACAAAGTGCTTCTATATGGTAAGTGGAGCTGATAAAATGGACAGTGAGTGTAGAAACAAGGAGGTGGTTTTAATGTTATGGCTGATTGGTGTAAATAATGATGATAATAATAATAAGGCAGATGGAACACCTATAATTGTCATAAATACATATGAATATACAGTACATTTACATTTGAAGCTGGGATCAGAGCACAGGGGAACCCATCATACAGCACCTCTGCAGCCAAGAGGGTTAAGAGTCTTGCTCAAGGTCCCAGCAGTGACTGCATGGCAGACTCTGGATTCAAATACACGGCCCTACTCACAAAGGTACCTTCAGTGGTATACAACCTTAAAGAAATACTCACTCACTGAGTGAGTGCTGGAGCCTATCCCAGTTTTTCAATGGGCGTAAGGCAAACAGTAACACCCTGGACAGGGCACCAGTCCATCACAGGGCAGACACACTTACACACACACACATTCACCTATAGGGCAATTCAGTGTCACCAATGAACCTGACTGCATGTCTTTGGACTGTGGGAGGAAAACGGAGCTCCCGGAGGAAACCCACGCAGACACGGGGAGAACATTCAAACTCCACACGGAAAGGACCTTCCTGTTGTGAGGCGACAGTGCTACCCACTGTGCCACCCCTTGAGGTAATAAAAATATTTCTATTGATATTGGCTACATTCTGAACTTTGATTAGAATGTGTTGCATGAGACTAAAGGTCATCTTGGAATTAAAGGGTACATAATGGTTTAGGTTATGTGAATAGACACTTTTACCATATTTTTTACTGTGCAATCTAAATAAAATAAAACATATTTTTGTGGGCTAAACATTTTCAAAATGTTATGCACTTGATTATGTTATAGATGAGCATGCCATTTTCAGCCAAGTGTTGGTGGTTGGGGGGGCACACCTTCCGACTTGCTACTGAAGCAAAGCAAAGTATCTCAAATCCAGCAGGCTGGCACAAAAGATTTCACAATGTGATTAAAAACAATAGCTCTAAGTGAAAAAGCAAGGTGGCATGCAAAAACAATGAGGATTCTATGATAAAGATGTAGCTGAACAGCAGACTTGTGTGTAGAAAAGTCTCATTCATGTACTGAATTTTTTATAAAACCACTTTTATAAAGTGACAGGAAAAGTGAAGGCTGAGCTAGAATCTTGTCTCCTATTCAATCTTATTTCCGCTAAACCAAAAAGCTATCATTATTGATGGGTAATTAAGCTTTTACCTCGCTGTCCGCCTCAAACCCAATCAAGAGAAAAATTAATATTATGCTAGGCTACTAATCGAGACAGCAATCATGCTAAAATCTTCAGCCTCAATGCTTCTTTTCTTTGTCTTGCATTTTTTATGACTTTCTGACATTCAGTCCATGAGTATAAATGTTGTACTGCAAAATTATTAGGAAAGTGATCTGTATTTTCTAAATGGGGCAAAGTCTACGTCTAAGTCTAAGTCTAAAAAATCTCCCAGCCCTTCTTGCACTAATTTCTGGCTTTTTGGAAACTGGACACCAGGTCCTAAACAATACCTTGTGGTCAGTTATTTTTAATAGTCTCTGTTAATTTAGATATTTACCAGTGTTGATCTACAGTATGTATTAAAATATTTGTTTGGACACCCTGGTCATAAATGGGTGCCTTGTTTACCAAAGTAGATGTCAACATACCCTTTGGATCAAAAGGACATTACAATATACACCGACCAGGCATAACATTATGAAGTGAATAACACTGATTATCTCTTCATCACGGCACCTGTTAGTGGGTGGGATATATTAGGCACCAAGTGAACATTTTATCCTCTTTATAAGTTGATATGTTAAAAGTGGGAAAATGGGCAAGTGTAAGGATTTAAACGAGTTTGAACAGGGTCAAATAGTGATGGCTAGACGACTGGGTCAGAGCATCTCCAAAACTGCAGCTTTTGTGGGGTGTTCCCAGTCTGCAGTGGTCAGTATCTATCAAAATTGGTCCAAGAAAAGAACAGTGGGACAGGGTCATGACAGGGTGATGCACGTGGGGAGCGAAGGCTGGCCCGTGTGGTCCAATCCAACAGACGAGCTACTGTAGCTTAAATTGCTGAAGAAGTTAACGCTGGTTCTGATAGAAAGGAGTCAGAATACACAGTGCATCACAGTTGCACGGCCGTTTTGGCAGAAAAAAGGGGACCAACACAATATTAGGAAGGTGGTCATAATGTTATGCCTGATCAGTGTATCGTAAAGCTGGTTACTTTGCCTACTTCTTAGGAAAGTGGTTGTGAATAACAGTGACCAAAAGCTGTCAATGCTGAACACATGCAGTAGTATATAGGAATTACAGACCTGTAGTTTTATGGTCTGGCCAACATCTGAATTAAGTTTTGTTATAATTATCTAACAATTTGATCTCAAAAACAAGCAGGTGTGATAATTGGTGGATGTGTGGTTTTTCCACCCAAAAACTATATTTTATGCATAAATCAAATAAGCAAACCATCAATAATTTAAATGTACATTTTCAGCATTTAGCATTTCCAGAGCGACTTACAAAAGTGCTTCCATAGTAAACATTACCTTACTCTATTTTAAGTAGACAACAGTCAAAGAACACAAATCTGCTGAAACCCTGTTAGAATTTTTCTTTTTTTTGCAGGAAATGAATGAGAGTGTTAGTAAGTACAGTAGACCCTTGACTTATGAATTTAACTGGTTCTGAAGGGCTGTTGTTGAGTCAAAATTTTCGTTAGTTAAACCTATTTTTCTCATAGGAAATAATGTAAATAGAATTAATCTGTGCCAGACCTCCCAAACCACACCCTTACCTAACCTTTATAATGTCTTAAATGGTCTTTTTTGTTATAAATACAAGTATATTTTTCCTTAAATCTTAAATTATAGAATAGACATTACTGTAATAAACAATAATAAACAACTATACACAGTAGTACTGTACTGTACATAAAAAACATCACATCACATTTCAGTACAGTATGTGTGCTGTACCATACATCATAATACATTTCCTTCTTTTTATATAAAATTGATCTACCAGAAACAACAGTAACTCTCATATTTCTCTATTATTTCCTTCTTTATTTCAATAGTGTTGTATTTTGTAGGTGTTAATTCACGAAAGAAAGAATAACTTCCATCTTCTCTCTTACTCAATGTCCCCTCTGTCTGATACACAGTGACAGCTTCTGGCAGGAGTAATTATACAACAACAAAAAATGCTTCCTCTGCACCTTCCCTGGGGACATTTTAATATAGAATTTTACAAAATATAAAGAAAACACCGGACAAACACTGTCCGCTGTCCGAATGTTTGCTCACTGTATATATCTAAAGAGAGAGACGCTCGAAGTTAACTTGTTCGTGACGTCACGTGTTTCGCGAATTGCGGTTCGTAATCTGAAATTTGTTCATACGTTAAGTTGAAAAAGATTGTTCGTAACCCAAAATGTTCAGATGGTAAACCGTTCGTAACTCAAGGGTCTACTGTACATGTTCATTTTCAGCTTAAGTGCTTAGTAAAGAGGTGAGTTTTTAATTCCTCTTTTGAAGACAGAGAGACTCAGATGTTCGTTCCACCACTTGGGTGCCAGTACAGAGAAGAGCCTTGATGCTTGTCTTCCTCGAGTCCTGGGTGGAGGATCATGTCGAGCGAGACTAGTGGCTCGGAGGTTGCGTGGGACAGAGCGGGGTTTTATTAGACCTCGAAGGTAGCTGGGGGCTGGTCCATTAATAAAGCTATTGGTTTTATTTACGTATACATAGGAACATTTATGCCAGGGAAATTTCTAGCATCATTGTCCTTAACATATGAAATAAATTCTCACCAATACCTGAGGGTAATGGCTTTCCAGCAGTCTAATTACTTTATGAGCACAGTATATCTGCTAAAGTACATCCCATTGTGTGCAACATTAGTCAAGCTATCTGTCAAGGTTCTTCACTATACAGTATTGCTAAGAAGTACAATGAGATGGGTTGTCATAATACAGCCAAAGAAAAAGAATCTCTGCGCATGCATCTGTTGGATAAGGTGAAAGATTCCTTTCAGTGTGATGAAAAGCTTGCTGTTTCATCTTAGCTTGGATGTTTGAGAGTGATAACATTCATATGCAACTCCCAGCTCCTCTACTCCCTTGCTAATTAGATAATGCTTCACCTCTGCTGGCATCACGCACTTGATGAACGCAGTCTTTAGAGATCTTCTCCAATGCAGCTGACAGCTTGGATTACCTAGACAAATTAATGGTTCTATAATTTCATTTGCCAAGGATTGCGATGTCTAAGTTACTCCTGCGAGGGTGGGAGGAGAGGGTTTGTTTGAATGAGTCCATTTCACACTAGCTGCAGATAATCAAGTCTGCATGCTAAAGATTGCTAAGGCCCAGGGAGGCAGATTCACTCTTTAGATCACAAAGAGATACAACAAGTCATTTCAGAAGCAAACAAATAGCATAATTTAAAGATTTGCATGTGTTGAAGCATGTAAGAATCATGCAATATTAGTCAGTGAGCTGTGAAATGAACTGTTAGTTGTTCTGAGCATTACAGAATTGCTTTTCTGCAGTCCTTTCTGGCTTGTTCCCAGCCACAAAATGTGAAATTTGGCAGCAATACTTGGCACCACACAATAGCTTTTGGTCACAATTACTTTTAGTACTCGATTTTTAAATGTTAAACATTGCAGACCTATTAAAGCATTTGTTTCAACAACCTGGTCAATTTAATGACACAGATGGGTTGTTTGCAGTCACTGGGCAGCGAACATAAATAATTCATTAGTTGTTTCCCAGACTATGAGGTGTGGGCAAAACATAAACAGTATTGACAGAGATAGCATGTTAAAACTAATGGAACAACTGTCAGTGGATTTGGTATGGCGAATATGTTGGTGTGTCATAATAATTGGTTGAACTATATAAACAGTGGTTAGCTTTGCAAGTCAACAACAGTGGCTGAAAGTCTCTGATCAATACCAAGTCCTGCTACTGCATTTCATTATTGGGGAATGAGTCTGTGCAGACTTCTGCTTTATTCACAACAGAGATGTTCACAAGTCACAAAATACGAGTCTGAGTCGAATTACAAGTCTTTAGGCTAGAGTCCGAGTCAAGTCATGAGTCAATATAATATACACAAAACATATATTGGAAATGTAGCGTAGAAATAAACAAATAATATGTAAGTTCAGATAAAAAACAACAACAGATTAGCAACTGTATTTTGCCGTTTTACTTCAAGCCTTTACTTTCCTAGTTACCAGTTAAAAGCTTAAACTGACATTTTGTTTTCATTGCAAATTACGGCACAGCGGCCAAAATCCCAAACACAGCAAAAAATTCATAACCACTGCTTACCTTAGCTTATGTTGTTCCAGATGCTATTACATTTATAACCGCGTGTCCCATTAGGAATATAATCCGTTATTTTGTAAATGTGCTTATAATTAAAAACCTCCAAACTATTCCTGGTTGTGAAGTAAAACACGAACTCGTTAGAAAGCCAATCAAGCGTTTCATTGACACATCATTGGTGTGATGCTGCAAACTAAATACATGCAAATAACAGCATTTCTTACTAACAATTAAAATCAGAAGGTCTGATTGGTTCAGAAAGCGGTTCTTAAAATCATTAGCGCCAATTCTGTACGCATTCCAATCACATTATCTGTTACTGTGAAGTGCACTATGTAGGGTATTCCACCATTTTAAGTAGGGAGCGACGCTTTATCACTTCAGCAGAAGCTGGCTGGAACATTTACCTATTGCGTGCGTTGTGGGTTAAGATGGCCGGAGCGTTATTAGAGAGATGTATATATAATTGTCACATGTGACTAAAGTTGCTGACTTTTGTTGCGAGTCACGAGTCGAGTCTGTCATTTGAAACGAGTCCGAGTTGAGTCTAAAGTCGCTGTGTGTGCGACTTACGTGCGACTCGGACTCGACCCATCTCTGATTCAAAACTGCTTCCTATCCACTAAACATCTAGTGCATTTAGGGACCACAATGGAAATAAGTCTATGGACTTTTTGTGTTATCCCTGACTGTTTCAGTTTTTTATAGGAGGTATTGTATCTATTTATAAAATATGAAATGGTTCAATAAAATCAAATCAAATCAAATCTGCAAAAACACTTTGCACATCTTGGATTATGTCAAGGAAAATGAAAGAATTGAACATATTGCCCTTTAGTAGCATAAAAATGGTTGAAAAGCTGTGGTGACATTTAACACGACCAATATCTAATTACAGCACATGTTCAAATAAAAAAGGTTAGCCTACAAGCTAAGGTGCAAATGCATTAATAATTAATAAATTAATAATGAAAACCAGAAAGAAGAAAAAAAATCCAATGTCAAGTAGGACTGGCACCGATCCGATACTCTGTATAGGTATTGGTCCGATATTGGCCCAAATCACTGGATCGGATATCAGAAGGAAAAAAATTTGTAATCCGATCCGATACTGTTGCATAATGTAAATAACACTTAATGTAAATAAGGCCATTCAGAAATTAAAACACACTGATCTACTTTTTTTTTAATCATCTACTACTGCTGCATCTAAAAACACTGTTTTACGGCATGTCATCCAAAGTGTCTACAATTGGAAGATGTGGATGTCAATCAAACACGATGGACCAATTAGAATTGACACAGAGTTTGGTGGTTGAGATTTTCCTTTAAAATTCTGTCACGTTTTTAGATTATTAAAAACCAAAGCGTGCTTATTAAAAAACCCTGCTGGATTTTGGAGAGGACGTCTGTGGCTAAACGGGAAACGGTGTAGTTTGTTTTATTTCATAACACTAAGGGATTAAATTTTGTTGAGGATGTGAGAGATCTCCAAGCCAGGACAATAGAGATACATTTGTTTATATTTTATTATTTAATTATTTCATTTTTATTGTTTATAAATAATATTTTTATTATTAATTTTATAATTTTTTCGCTGCCTCTTTAAGGTGTAGACTTGAGAGTTGACAGATCTAGAATTTTATATTGCAATTATAATTTATTTGTTAAATACAGATAAAGTTGCACTTTGTGGTGCTGTTAAACAAGCCAAAAATGCTGTTAAATGTTCTGTGTGTAAAAGTTAAAATAAAAACAGCAGTTTTGCATAAGTGTGATGTTGTAGGTTCTGTATTTATTCCTTTAGAATATTTGTTTTACAGTCTGAGCATTGTTATTTAGATAGCTAGTTTAACCATGGTGCATTAAGACATGTATTATTACTGCTTGAGAGGAGAAATGATGCTATTGGACTGGTATCAGTATCGGTAGATACTCAATTTGCAATATCGGTATCGGACTTAAAAAAGTGGTATCGAGCCAGCCCTAATGTCGAGTCATTTGGACTCTCAATAATTACAGAGCAAGGCTGAACTGTGAATCTAAAAGCAGATATGTTTTTTTTCTCTTGACAATGTGCCAGAATGTCATTTGCAGTCAGTAATGAGGAGACCTAGTTTCTCAAGATGTTGCCAGAGTGCTTCATCTGTTTTATTTAAGCTAGGAGCAAACCAGCAATATGCAAAATGACTGACACTGTTTTAAATAAGTTCTGGTGAATCCTCTTGGTAATGGTTGCGATGACTTAAACAACCTTTAATCACACACATCCTTTTTAATCATTCTAATTTGTAATCTGGCAGAATGGCAACAGAAGCAATTACCTACCTATGATGCAACCCTGATATAACCATGTGAGTTGGGGTTTATCTTTTACTCTAATGATACAAAGCAATGGGTGAAACAAAAGCCCTATTAATCATTGTATTCATGGAGGGTGGTGTGCAGACAGGGTAAACTCTGTTCTAGAGAAGTTGTAACTATTGGATGTTGATTCTTTTAGTTAAAATGCCATCTTACCAATGTTTACATGTATGGCTATAGAACAACTTTGCTTGGAATATCACAAAGTCACATGAGGTCCTCCAAAGAGCTAAACCTTTGTGGGATGGGTGCACCAAGCATGATAGATTTTCAGTAAACATGTTGCCTTGCATCACTGGCCAGTTAAACCACAAAACCTTAATTCTATCAAAAACATTTGATATTTAAACCAACAGCTAAAGAATCTAGACACTCAAGCTTACACTGAATTTGTGAACCCAGGTTGAGGACATTGAAGATACTAATAGAATCCCTACTTGACACTGATAAAGACACAGCCAAGGTTTAGGTGAAAAAAATGACCAGATAATAATTTTCGGGCAGGGACTTGTCTAGGGAAGTGGTGTAATTAAAAATTGATTAGTAAAAGAGAGCTAGTGTTTACTAATTAAGCTTTAAGGAACATGCAGGGACAGGATCTTCATTCACTTTTACCAGTATTCCTACCAAGTTTCTACAATATGTTCTCCATACATGTATTGCAAAGCTAAAACTGGCTTTAGAAGAATGGTCCACAACCTCATGAATCTAATTAATAGGTAAACTGGTATACAACACCCTTTCTTATTATTTAACACCCTATTGCGAATTAGGTTTAGTCAAAAGTACAAACTTCCAGTTGTTTGCCATCAACCAACAGAACAAGAACCATTTAAATAGCTCAAACTCAACTCTCCAAACTCAACACAAAATGCCACTTTTGGTGACTACTGCAGTCTCAACATTTTACCCCTTAATAAAAAATCTTTTGTCTATAGCAAAGCACCCTTTTGCCATTATGACCAGCTGCAAATGTGATGCATAACTCTGGCAGTGTTCCTAAGGTATCTCAGTCCATCCCTCATGGGCAGTAGTGTACAGTTCACCAATATTTTAAGAAGTATAAATGCTGTTGGAATACTACATTGTTCAAATCCCTTTTATGGGGTTCATGGCAGATGAGAGCCACTCCAGAATCTTCCAAGACTTCTTCTGAAACGAAGCCTTGGTGGACTTTGAGGTATGCTTGGGATCACTGTCCTGTTGAAAGGTCCAATTACATCTAACTTTCTTACAGAGGACTTTTTTCCCCTATGATTTCCTGATACTTGATTGCAGACTCTGGAACTGGAAACCTGCAGCGTGTGAAAAGCAAATGGATTCAAAGTAGCCCTGGAGTATCATCAAGCCACAGCCATGCTTCACTGTAGGCAGGGTGTTCTCCGACGTGGTCTCCGAACGTGTAATGGGGCGAGCGGTACCGTGGAAATTAGACAGCATTTGGTTATTATTTTAAGTAGTTTTCACTTTTAGTCTTAGTAACGCCGTGTGTGCGCAGGCATATCAGCATAACAACCTGTTTATTACTCCACTGTTTGTGTAGCACAGTGGTCAGAGCGCAGCGCGCATATTTTTCCGCCCTAGGTTCGAATCCGACTTAGGGCGAAACTAAAGTAACACAAGCAGGGCCAGTGCTATGGGGCCGCTGGGTTTCTCACTGCCCCCCCAAGCAAAGCAGTCCAGAACCGGGGCTTTCGGTGATAGCTTCCTCTTTATGCCACTTCCAGGCAGTGTAGCCAGTGTTTCTTTAACTTTAAACTTGTGAACTGTGCTTCCAACTGTATCTTAAGGAACATCCAGTGCCTTTGCCTTGCAAAAACAAGGAAAGGATACCAAAATATGGCAATCAACCTCTATCTCTTTCTCTCAATTTTTGACAGCTCTCATGACTTCTTTATTGTCATATTTCCAACAGGCAAGCCAGTCCAAGTATTTAATGTGTTTTATTTTGAGTACACCTGATGCAAGTAATGAAGCTCTTAATTGGTTACATCAGGTGTGCTTGAGACAACACCTAAATTGCAAATTTGTGCTCTTATGAGGGGTTCTGTTCAGGGGTTGAATAATTCTAAGACTGCAGTAGTCATTACAAATGTTATTTTGTGTTGGATTTGGAAAAACAACTTGTTATATAAGTGTTGAGCTATTTAAATTGTTCTTGTTTGACTGGTTCATTGCAAATAGCTGAAAGTTTGTAAATGTTGCTAATAAACCTAATTTGCAATTTTGAACAGGCCAGCCAAGCACTATACTCATTTACCACATTTAAACTCTGAGTAATGTATGCTAAATCCTGTGTGCATAGGTGTAAATTTGGTAATTTAGAATACAACCCTGAGGCACTGATGAGTCAGTCCTTAACCATGTTGGTGGAATATTGCAGTGTGGAGCAACTTTTTGCTGGCTGCATCACTGCTGTCAGCTGTTTCTGTCAATAGCTATTGACTCCATTAGCAGAGCAGACACTCCCTGCAGAGATGAAGTCAGCTCCCAGGTTGAGTTAGCATTGAATTAAGGCCTCATCATTCTTATCCACACACCGGAGGGAACAAGCCTCCACTGGCTGATATCTCAGCTCTCTCTCTCTCTCTCTCTCTCATTATCTAAAAAGAGTTTATGTTTTAGGACCTTTAATTTAAAGCTTAAAAAAGCATAGAATGAACAGTAAGTTTGGATGATAATTGCTTATGGAAAACAATGTAGAATAGGAGTATTTGACAGTAGGCATTTCTGGGAATCAGCAACTGTAATGTGATCACAGATTTTAATTGCATTCCATACTTGGTTACATGATACAGTAAAAAAGAGGAAATTTTTATTATTACCTTTTCCAGTATTACCCATAATGTTGGTAACTCTAGACCAGTCTATCTTTCCATTCCATTACAGTTTTATTCTGAAAGTACAGGTCCAATTTAATTCACCTATATCCTGATCAGACTTTGCTAAAAAAAGCATGAAATTCAGCCGCTCAGGTGGCTCAGCGGTAAAATACACTAGCACACCATCATATCGAATCTCAGCTCTGCCATCCACCTGGGCTGGGCGGCTATATAAACAACGTTTGGCTGTTGTTCATCCAGGGAAAGGAAGCCGGATAGGGGCTCTCTCTAATAACTGATGAAATTACAACCTCTGCTGGCTGATTGATGACATCTGCACAGAGTGCTGATCAGGGTGTGGCTCTCCATGCACAAGGCTGATCGGCATATGAAAACCTCTCGTGCAGGTGAAAAGATGCAGCTGGCTGCTGCTCCTGTGTCGGAGGGGGCGTGTGTCAGTTCGCTCTCCTCAATCGGGGCGGGGTCAGCACCAGTAGAGAAGAAGCATGACGCAATTGGGTAAAAATTGGACGCACTAAAAATCGGGAGAAAAGGGAGAAAATGCATTTAAAAAGAAGCCTGAAATTCCAATTTCAGTGAATTTTACCTTAGTATTTTGTGTAGATATGTAGGGCTTGTTGGAGCTTTTAATGTGCATTTGCTTGATGAAATAATTGCTAGAAGTAACAATATTTTAAGATTACATGTTGTTCATCTAGTAAATGAAGCTAATGCAGTATGTTGAGAGTCAGTGTACACACTGTCCTTTATCATTGCACAGTTTGATTTTATTAAGCTTAAAAACTTCAATCATTAAAATTCAAGGTGTATCTACTACCCCTTAAGTCCAAAATTCTAAGTAGTTGAGAGCGATCTTTTGTAAGTCAAGTATAAGTGTAAATAAAAACGATTCAAGAACAGTACCAAAAACCTAGTTTCTATATAAGTACAGACAACTAATGTAGGCAAAACAATGAATGAAGGCAGTGAAGCAGCATGAAGTGTGGGTGCTCCAAACACAAGGGTGTCTGAGAGGTACGACTTGTTCTGCTTGTTTAAGTGGGTGTCCTTGCAGCTTACAATAACACACAGGTTCAGGTCGGAGAACCCAGTCTACCTTCTAAGTAAAATAACCTGTGTGTGTTGCCCTGTAATAGACTTGATTTAAACTGAGAATACTGTTTTGTAATGATAAAATCAATTCAAAATGAGGATAGTTTATTCAAATTATGCATTTTTACTTTATTACACTAAAAAACAAGAAGAAAAGAAAAAGGCACATGAAATTTTAATTTCCACAGAGTATTGTGCAGCATTTAGATACAGAAACATTCTGAAGTAATGAATTTGCATGACTTTGGACTGTGGAGGGAAACTCGCACAGATACGGGGAGAACATAAAAACTCCACACAGAAAGGACCCGGACCGCTCCACCTGTAATTTTGTAAAAAAATCAACAGTGGTTTTACAGCAAAAAAGCCAAGTTCAGTTTGAAATGAAGGTTTAAATTAGGGCAGGCTTGATACCACTTTTTTATGTCCGATACCGATACTGCAAATTGAGTATCTGCCGATACCGATACCGATACCAATCCGATACATAATTTCTCCTCTCAAACAACTAAGCAGTAATAATACATGTCTCAATGCACCATGGTTAAACTAGCTATCTAAATAACAATGCTCAGACTGTGAAACAAATATTCTAAAGGAATAAATACAGAACCTACAACATCACACTTATGCAAAACTGCTGTTTTTATTTGAACTTTTACACACAGAACATTTAGCAGCATTTTTGGTTTGTTTAACAAAAGTGTCTACAATTGGAAGATGTGGATGTCAATGAAATGCTATGGACCAATTAGAATTGATGCAGAGTTGAAATTTTCTGTCACATTTTTAGATGATTAAAAACCAAAGCGCGCTTATTAAAAAAACCTGCTGGATTTTGGAGAGGACGTCTGTGGCTAAACGGGAAACGATATAGTTTGTTTTATTTCATAACATTAATGGATTAATCGTTGAGGATGTGAGAGATCTCCAAGCCTGGTAAAGGTTTTCTTTATCTTAGGTGAACTCTAATATTTGGTTGGACCGCCTTTAGCTTTGATTACAGCACGCATTCGCTGTGGCATCATTTCCACAAGCTTCTGCAATGTCACAACATTTATTTCTGTCCAGAGTTGCATTAATTTTTCCCCAAGATCTTGTATTGATGATGGGAGATTTGGACCACTGTGCAAAGTCTTCTCCAGCACATCCCAAAGATTCTCAATGGGGTTCAGGTCTGGACTCTGTGGTGGCCAATACATGTGTGAAAATGATGTCTCATGCTCCCTGAACCACTCTTTCACAATTTGAGCCCGATGAATCCTGGCATTGTCATCTTGGAATATGCCCGTGCCATCAGGGAAGAAAAAATCCATTGATGGAATAACCTGGTTGTTCAGTATATTCAGGTAGTCAGCTGACCTCATCCTTTGGGCACATAACGTTGCTGAACCTAGACCTGACCAACTTCAGCAACCCTAGATCATAGCACTGCCCCCACAGGCTTGTACGGTAGGCACTAGGCACGATGGGTGCATCACTTTAGCCGCCTCTCTTCTTACCCTGATGCACCCATCACTCTGGAACAGGGTAAATCTGGACTCATCAGACCACATGACCTTCTTCCATTGCTCCAGAGTCCAATCTTTATGCTACCTAGCAAATTGAAGCCGTTTTTGCCGGTTAGCCTCACTGACAAGTGGTTTTCTTAAGGCTACACAGCTGTTTAGTCCCAATCTCTTGAGTTCCCTTCGCATTGTGCATGTGGAAATGCTCTTACTTTCACTATTAAACATTTCCCTGAGTTCTACTGGAGTTTTTCTACCATTTGATTTCACCAAACGTTTAAGTGATCGCCGATCACGATCATTCAAGATTTTTTTCCGACCACATTCCTTCCTTGAAGATGATGTTTCCCCACTGTCCTTCCACTTTTTAATAATGCGCTGGACAGTTCTTAACCCGATTTTAGTCGTTTCAGTAATGTCCTTAGATGTTTTCTCTGCTTGATGCATGCCAATAATTTGACCCTTCTGAAACAGATTAACATATTTTCCACGACCACAGGATGTGTCTTTCGACATGGTTGTTTAACAAATGAGAAGCTACTCACTGCATCAGTTAGGGTTAAATAACTTGTTGCCAGCTGAAACATAATCACCCAGGCAGTAATTATCCAATGGGAGGTTCTTACCTATTTGCTTAGTTAAATCCAGGTGGTGACCTTTTTTTTTGGCCAGGCAGTGTATCTTCGTGTGTTATTTGTTTTACACACAAACAATTGTGTTATTTACATGAAGTGTTATTTACATTAAGCAACAGTATCAGAACGGATTACAAATTTTTTTCCTTCCGATATCCAATTCAGTGATTTGGGCCAATATCGGATCGGTGCCAGCCCTAGTCTAAATTGAACTAATAACCACTTTATCACTCTGGTGGATAACAAACATTATTTTTAGCAACTGCAATATTAGAATGGTGTGCATTAAAGTGAATAAACAAATGCCAAAATGGTAATGGATGCTGTATTGCATTGATTTCCAAGCATTATCGATTATCTTGTGGAGTCTTTCAAGCTCTTTTGTTTAACCCAGACAAATGGGAAAATACAAATAATTCTTTCATCTTTCCCGTCTAATTTTATGAAATTGCCATGCACAAACACATCCCTCACTCTATATTTGATTGACAGAAATCTTTTGTGTGGGTGACAGCCAATCAAAGCTCTCCCAGCAGTGCTGACTGTCAGAATGAAGACTCTGCTCTGCTCTGCTCTGCTTTACTTTTCTGAATCAGCACATTAAGACTAAACTGTGCAACCAGTGACCATATGTGCACTCAAAACCTTTAACCTTGCATAACTATTAAGATCTCTGGTTTTTTTTATAAATGTAAACCTCCAATTTCTGGTAATGTTGGGACATGTATAAAATGCAATTAAAACAAGTATTTACTATTTGTTAATGCTGTTGATTTAATACAAATTAAAAAATCTGATGTGTTTACTGACCAACTTCTATATACAAATTAATTTTGAATTATGTCTGAGAAAAAAGGATCAGAAAAGGGCATATTTACTGTAACATCACTTCCCAAATTATTAGAAAGTCCAATCAATAAAAAAAGGCAATGATCGTAATTGTAATTTAACAAGTGCTTGCTTGATACAAGATGTCAGTTGCTCATACTTGATTGCAACTGTAACAGACGTGCTTTTACAGAAATTATAAAACTTATAACACGTAAATATACAAATTTTCATTTCTACCCTTTCCCATGATGTATGCAATATTCTGATCTGCAGATACAGCACAATTCGTTTAAACAGTTTTATTGTTCATTGTTTTGCATTGTACACGCATTTTAAAACACATATATATGAAATGTGTGTTAATATAGCTTAATAAAAAATAATGCTACATCAATATTGTTGAGAATCTTTGTCTGTACATTAAAATACAATTTAAAATGAATTGCATATATTAAACAAAATGAAAATAAAAGGAAATCGGCAGTGTTGCCAACTTAGTGACTTTGTTGCTATATTTAGCGAGTTTTCAAAAAAGCGACTAGCGACAAATCTAGCGTCTTTTTTTTGGTGTTGGAGACTTTCGGAGACTTGGACATGAAAGCACTTATCGCTCTGCAGTTACTGTCCTCAATGAGCTTCTGTTGATTTATCTTACCCATCGATTTGTCATACCGAGCATGCGCACATCTGTTTTTGACTCGTTGAGTGGAACGCCTATAATTTTGTGCTACCTTTGCCTAATTTAATTCTGCTAGAGGTTAATAATGTATGGTTTTATTAGGGCTGCATGATAGTTCGTTTCAGCATCATCATCGCGATGTGTGCATGGGCGATAGTCACATCGCAGGACGTGCGATGTTTCTTAATGCAAATTATATCAAATACGTCATGCTACAACTTTTTTGCTGCTTGACACAAAACGAAAATTCCCACCGTTCTCATTTTCAATGACGGTTCACTCGCCTTGTGTACTGAGCAGCAGCCAGTCAGAGGACTCATAGGATCCGGGTTCATTGAGATTTCAGACTCGTGATTCCTGATTCAATACAAAGATTCGAATCATTAACCCGGTTGATTCAGGAACCGCCCAGCTCTAGTATTGAACAGTCTTATCTGCAGCATTTCTCTCCCACTGATAAAAATACGGAACAAAGCGCGTCCCGTATCAGTTCAATACGGAACGCGACATTTAGTTTTCAAATACGGAACGATTCCGTATTTTACGGGACGGTTGGCAACCCTAGCGCTAACATGTCAATATAACATCTCGATTCGTGTACAGAAAACGGTTACATTTGCTGACAAGCCCAAACTTGCTAATAAAAACACTAGTTAAAAATCAATAATAATTTATTTACGTTTGAAAATAACTTTGTCCGCTCCGTCAGCCATGTTTATTTTTCTGTGAGAGAAGAGATATTGAAGCTTTCTTAGTTTAATGCTCAGTTTCAACCAAGTACAAAGATGTAGCTGGTCATAATCTCTTGTAACCCTTGTAGGCACCACGCTTTTTCACAGATGAGCCCCTTATTTAGAGTAAGATACATGCATTATTAATATTACTAATAATGTGGTGAAAATTCCTGCATTTTTTTAATATCGCAATATATATCGCAGGGGGGAAAAAAATCGCAATGTCAGTTTTTTCCAATATCGTGCAGCCCTAGTTTTAGTTTTAATTCCTTTAAAAGTTTAAGTGTATGTAATGCCGTTATTATGTGACTTCTTTTTTATTCTATTTAAGAACTATGCAAGGTGCTCAAATTAACTATACTTGATTAAATACAGTTGAATAACAGTTGTTTATCTAATGCTATGTGGTAACGTTTTATTTAACCACGTTTATACATGCGTTCAGTGATTTTAGAGCGTTTTTCATACATCTACGGAAGCCGATCATTTTTAAATAACCATCTGCGACCTTAACATTATGACAACACTAAATGTATTCGGTTATATCAGTTTTGTGCTTTCCTAGCAGTTCAACTAGTACAGTCAAGGTTGTGTCTAATAAAGTTAATTACTGAGTGAATATGTTGAGCATTTATTACGTTATCTTGTACTTAGCTGTTTGTATACATAAAACAATTTTTGTTGCTTTTTCCGTGTCAGTTCTGTTCTAATTATTTAATTCCTTATTCCATGTTTTTGTAGCTATAGATAAGATCTGTGTGATCTATAGTTTTCTCACTGAGATCTTATCCAACAGGGTATAATAAATCTGTCCACGAGGCAAAACCTTAGAAGATATTCCTCATAGAGGGTTAGCATATTATCTACTACAAAATGTTTTGTATACTGGCTAATATAAAATTAAATTTATTTTAATTTAATTAAAATCCTATTAAATACATTTGAGATATACACCGATTAGCCATAACATTAAAACCGCCTCCTTGTTTCTACACTTACTGCCCATTTTATCAGCTCCACTTACCATATAGAAGCACTTTGTAGTTCTACACTTACTGACTGTAGTCCATCTATTTCTCTACATACCTTTTTAGCCTGCTTTTACCCTGTTCTTCAATGGTCGGGACCCCCACAGGACCACCACAGAGCAGGTATTATTTAGGTGGTGGATCATTCTCAGCACTGCAGTGACAATGACATGGTGGTGGTGTGTTAGTGTGTGTTGTGCTGGTATGACTGGATCAGACACAGCAATGCTGCTGGAGTCCACTCACTGTCCACTCTATTAGACACTCCTACCTAGTTGGCCCACCTTGTAGATGTAAAGTCAGAGACGATCGCTCATCTATTGCTGCTGTTTGAGTTGGTTATCTTATAGACCTTCATCAGTGGTCACAGGACGCTGCCCACAGGGCGCTGTTGGCTGGATATATTTTTGGTTGTTGGACTATTCTCAGTCCAGCAGTGACAGTGAGATGTTTAAAATCTCCATCAGCATTGCTGTGTCTGATCCACTCATACCAGCACAACACACACTAACACACCACCACCATGTCAGTGTCACTGCAGTGCTGAGAATGATCCACCACCTAAATAATACCTACTCTGTGGGGGTCCTGACCATTGAAGAACAGGGTGAAAGGGGGCTAACAAAGCATGCAGAGAAACAGATGGACTACAGTCAGTAATTGTGGAACTACAAAGTGCTTCTATATGGTAAGTGAAGATGATAAAATGTACAATTGGTGTATGTCTGAGATACAGATCAATTAATCTATCGAGATGTGCTACCTATAGTTTATAATCATATATAGACCTATCAACATGCACTAACGCTTATGCAAATTAGGCAATGATGTAATTTAGCGACTTTTAGGACAGCCAATAGCTACTTTCCTTACTGAGGAGTTGGCAACACTGGAAATCAGAAAGGGAGTTGAATTTGAAATGAACATATTAAAGTTAAATCATGGCTGTCTTGGGATTTTAATGATTTCTGCATCTGATCCTGTTCTGTGAAGCTATGGTGTGAAAAGTTTTATAACTTTAGTCACCAGCTATAATTAATCATAAATCTCTAACAAGTAATTTGAAGACCATGCCACAATATGCCCATAAAATAGGTCTGGGCATTTACTGCTCCCAGTAGAAAGGACATGGACATTTCAGATTAAGGACAACTGCACAACAGGTTGTGCACAACACTTTCACTGTCAAAGATTACAACATGGCAGGGTTGTAAACAATATTGGCACCTTGTCTGAGAAGTGCCCCCGGCATGTGCCCTGTGTTCGTTGTGTCACTTTAAATCAGTGCTGAACACAACTGAGGCATGTGCACAGTTTCTAGCCACTTGCTCACAAAAATAAAACAGAGGAGATGCGCGTCCACTAACACCATGCCAGATAAACAATGCTGCCCTCTGAATGGGCGAGTGACCAGGCTGCTATTTAGCACAAGATCAGAACTGGAAACTTTAAAATTAAGCCTAAATAAAGCTTATTGAGTAATTAGGTATAGGTATTTACAGGTATTTATTTATTTATTAATCATTACTCATCGCTTCATCCTGATTAGATCATGGTTGGTCTGACATCAGCCAGAACTGGAATTATATGTGGCATTCCCTGGGCACAGTCATTCACAGCACACCTCTCACTTACTCAAACCCAGGGGCTATTTAGAACATCCAATTTACCCAGATTTGTGCCTGGTACGAGTAAACCAGAGTACCAACACGGAACATGAAAAATCCTCACAAAGTAACTAAAGGCAAGATTTGAAATAAAGTTCGACACACAAAAATAAAAAAACAGAGGAGATGCGTGTCCACTATCACCATGCCAGATAAACAATCCTGCCCTCTGAATGGGCGAGTGACCAGGCTGCTATTTAGCACTAGATCAGAACTGGAAACTTACTCAAAATTAAGCATGGAAGCTTCAGTAGTCAGCATAAATAAAGCTTATTGAGTAATCAGTATGGCTTCCCACTGCCTCCCTTTGCACATCAAGGGCACATCAAGCTTTTCATCATAATCATGGTCATCCAGAAGATTAGCCTGGCATACAGTCAGCTTATATGTTTTACTGTGTACACACCGAGGTCACAAACAAACATCAATGAACTTGCTGAGCATGCTTTGATCCTGACTGAACATGAAAAATAGCTTTGGGAGACTCATAATAAGATTCATGGGAGACATTTTTTAATTTCATTTGCAGACCAAACAAGACTTTAAGTGTCAGAGCAGGTTTGTTTATTCCCCTCGTCCCCACATTAATCCTCGAGGGAGAGCAGTTTAAGCGCTATTCTGTCAGACCGCTCCCTTCAGTCTTAAGGGAACACTTCCTGCTTGTTTTGTACCTAGCTTAGCCTCAGTGACACAGCAGCAAGTGTTGTATGGAAATCAGATCTCTGTGCAACCAAGGGTCATGGTACTGTATAAGCAACATGGCATTATTTGAGAAGCATGGCAAAAATATTATTCATTTATCCATATGGGGTGGCTCAGTGGGTAGCACTGTCACCTCTGTCACAGCAAGAAGGCCCTGGGTTTGATTCCCAGGTGGAGTGGTCTGGGTCTGTATGAAGTGTCTGTGTAGGTTTCCTCCCACAGTTTAAAGACATGCAGTCGTGGCAAATAGAGATACAAAATTGTTTTAGATATGAATGTACGTTGGTGTTTTTGCCCTGTGATGGACTGGTGACCTGTCCAGGGTGTTTCCTCCCTTTCACCTAGTGAATTAGACCCACCGCGACCCTAAATAGGATAAAGCAGTGGTAAAACAGACAATTAATGAATTTTATCCCCTTACATCAGTGGTCCCATACCGGTCCGTGGGTCATTTATTACCTGGCTGCACAGAAAGAAAAAATAATTAGAGATCGCTACAAGAGCAATTAAATATTCAATACTCTTCAGGTGTTATTGTCCCCAATCACCACTAGGTGGGAGCAGCATCTCGTTGCAGCAAAAAAAGCTCAGGATTCACACTGATTTTCCATTCTATAGTTATTCTATTTTAAATCTCACGCCCCCGCCAGTCCGTGAAATCATATCTTATATGAAACCGGTCCGTGGTGCAACAAAGGTTGGGGACCGCTGCCTTACATGATACTAAATCTGCCTTGATTTGTTTACTTTAGCTGGCTGTTACAAATACCCACACTGTCCAATTTGGATATACTCAGTCTCCCGGTATACTCCAGCAACCTCTCCCAGCTGCACCACCCTTCACAGTCTAGAACAAGTCTCCGTCAATATGTGTGGATCTACTGACTGCTTCTTTTTCTGTTCTGGCCGTGGCTTTTATTTGTATTTTAAAAAATCTCAGTACATAGAGAACACCATGCTACTATTTTGGTTTTAGTCCACCACTCCTGCTTCGTTCAAATCACCAAGACAATTTACCACCAAATCATTAAAAGATGTTTTTTTAATAACTGTACACCAACCCTTGAGGATATCAGGAATGCATGTTTCTTAATCATTGTCCTTGTAATTAAAAAATTATGTATTTTCATGTATTTATTTATTTATTAATCATTACTCATCACTTCATCCTGATTAGATCATGGTTGGTTGGACACCAGCCAGAACTGGAATTATATGTGGCATTCACTGGGCACCATTCATTCACAGCACACCTTTCACTTACTCAGATCCATGCAGGGCTATTTAGAACATTCAATTAATCTAGGTTTGTGCCTGGTACAAGTAAACCAGAGTACCAACACGGAACATGAAAAATCCTCACAAAGTAACTGAAGGCAAGATTTGAAATGAAGTTTGACTGTGCTGCAGTCAAACCAGGAGTATCTGAACTTTGTTTAGGGCTTAAACTCGCACTTTACTCCCACACAAAAGAGTGTGGTTTGAGAGGTTTGATCCCCAGGTGGAGCGGTCCTGGTCCTTTCTGTGTGGAGTTTGCATGTTCTCCCTGTGTCTGTGTGGGTTTCCTCCAGGAGCTCCGGTTTCCTCTCACAGTCCAAAGACATGCAAGTGAGGTGAACTGGAGACACTAAACTGTCCATGACTGTGTTTGATATAACCTTGTGAACTGATGAACCTTGTGTAATGAGTAACTACCGTTCCTGTCATGAATGTAACCAAAGTTTAAAACATGACGTTACAATCCTAATATACAAACAAACAAACAAAATTCCTAACCAGCTAAAAAGCATGAGGAATCTGGAGCAGTGCTTGTTCTTGTCCAGTAAAAAAAAACATTTCTGTACAAGGTGTGTAGAAGTGAGGTAAGAAAGAAGTTAATCAGATTTTACTGCTTGTTTTTACACCTAAAGAACCAAATCTTGGACACTTAAATGGATCCACGCACTGGACAGACGTGACAAATCTAAATTGAGCTGTGAGGCACCAATTCCACTTGTAATACCGGATTATACAGCCACCGTGGTAATGTCAGCTGTTTTATATCTCCTATGTGGGCTCATTTCTTCAGTAAAATTACATTACTTAAGGTTTTTGCATTTTCTGGATTGCTGTAATTTCGTTTCATGATATTTTTTTTATGCACTTTTAAGTTTCCTTGAATTAATGCTGGTATTTTCCACTTTGCAATGTGATTAAATATACAGTATGGATATAATAATGTTTATATTTCAATGGGATATAAAAACAATCCACCCACATTTAGCTGTGAGAAATGCTCAGATTAAAAGAAATATTAATAGACAAGCAATCATCCATGTAATTAGTGATAAAGGCCAATAAAACATGACTTTCATTTGATTAGAGAGCAAATATTTAAGGCTTCTGCATTTATTCTGTATTATCATTCATTAACACTATTGTTAATAACGCATAATGTTTTTATGAAACCCGTTTATGTGCTAACACAGACACGCTACACTATCTAAGTCAACTAAAATAAGTCTATTTAATATTATAAAAAATAAATCTAGTCCATCAACACCAACATTAAGTAATTATGGTGATAAAGTAACTGGTCGGACTAAAAAGATTATGTGGAAACTCTATTAAAATTATGCATTGCCTTTACATGCATATATACTGATCAGCCATAACATTAAAACCACCTCCTTGTTTTTACACTTACTGTCCATTTTATCAGCTCCACTTACCATATAGAAGCAGTCTGTAGTTCTACAATTACTGACTGTAGTCCATCTGTTTCTCTGCATGCTTTGTTAGCCCCCTTTCATGCTGTTCTTTAATGGTCAGGACTCTCCCAGAACCACTACAGAGCAGGTATTATTTAGGTGGTGGATCATTCTCAGCACTGCAGTGACAATGACATGGTGGTGGTGTGTTAGTGTGTGTTGTGCTGGTATGAGTGGATCAGACACAGCAGCGCTTTGGGCAGCGTCCTGTGACCACTGATGAAGGTCTAGAAGATGACCAACTCAAACAGCAGCAACAGATGAGCGATCGTCTCTGACTTTACATCTACAAGGTGAACCAACTAGGTAGGAGTGTCTAATAGAGTGGACAGTGAGTGGACACAGTATTTAAAAACTCCAGCAGTGCTGCTGTGTCTGATCCACTCATACCAGTACAACACACACTAACACACCACCACCATGTAATTGTCACTGCAGTGCTGAGAATGATCCACCACCTAAATAATACCTGCTCTGTAGTGGTCCTGTGGGGGTCCTGACTGTTGAAGAACAGCATGAAAGGGGGTTAACAAAGCATGCAAAGAAACAGATGGACTACAGTCAGTAACTGTAGAACTACAGTTCTATAACTTCTATATGGTAAGTGGAGCTGATAAAATGGACAGTGAGTGTAGAAACAAGGAGGTGGTTTTAATATTATGCCTGATCGATGTATTCACAGTCGTATTTATCTACAAAGGGTTAAAATAATTCTATAATAAAATTCATGTATTACCATAAATGCTTTTTAAATGCATTTTTCTTCCGATCTTTAGCGTGTCCAATTTTACCCAATTGCGTTATGTTTCCTGTCTACTGGAGCTGACCCCCGCCCCGACTGAGGAGATCGAACTGACACATGAGCAGTAGCTGACTGCATCTTTTCACCTGCACAAGGCGAGTTCATATGTGGATCAGCCTTGTGTACGGAGAGCCAAACCCTGATCAGCATTATTCCTCTACCCTGTGCAGACACCATCAACCAGCCAGCAGGGGTCGTAATTGCATCAGTCATGAGGTCCCTATTCGGCTCCCTACACTGTATGAACAACAAGCCAATCGTTGTTTGTATAGCTGCCCAGCCCAGCCGGATGGCAGAGCTGAGTTTCGAACGAACGATGTTCAAAATGTCAGCTTTGGTGTGCTAGCGTGTTTTACCGCTGTGCCATCTGAGCGGCAACACCATAAATGCTTAGCGCCAACATGAAACATTTTTTAAAAATCTCAACTTAAGATGATGATGAAAATGTAGGTCTTACCATCTACCATACTTAACATTGTTAAAATAATTCCAGGATTCTAGAGAAATCTCAGTCTGTGTAGGCCTAGGCCAAAAATGACTGTTGAATGTACATAACCTTTGAGTCATCAAATTTTAAGTGGTTGCAGTCACACTAGCACTATTTGTACGGGCACAGAGAAGTCACCAGCTAGTTAATCAATCAGCCACTAAAAATAAGAAGGCCATGCCAGAGTTAACTTTCCTCTGAGTATTTTTTTCAAACGTTTACAAGGAAATCAATGCTAAACTCATCGTGTCATTGCAACCCACCAAGGTGTGTACTGGTCATGCTTCACTGGTGCAGTGATATTAAATCCAGCAGTCAGCAGTCAGGCAGAACACAGGCAGCAGGGATTACCAGCAGACGTGATTACACATGTGCAGCTTATTATGAGATATACAGGTCTTCTACACGACACATGTATTGTGCGTTTATCATCCTCATACATGCCCTTTAACTGTATGCAAAGTAATCCCACAGCAGTTAAGCTGGCTTTATATTTTGCTTGGTAATTACACACTAATCAGGTTATTATATAAAAACAAGAGACAGGGGACCAGTAAAATACTACATCTAAGGTTACAAGAACATGAATTATGAATTAATTATGTTTAAATAATGTGTATTGTGATCATTTCTGCTTGTATAAGAAGTAATGTTTCAATTTTAATCTTCTATTTTGATTCTAGACAGTCCTGTATCATGATATCAGCACATAAGGGGTCTTATTTTGATTGCCAAACCACCATTATGACCCACTGTGATGTATCTGACAAGCAAACTCTGGTGAACGATAGTTAATGATTTTTTGAAAACAAGCTTCAGGAGTACATAACAGGTTATGCCTCATAGTATTACAGTTATTTCAATATTCTTGGATGGTAACCATACGTCCTCTTTTTCCCTGAACATGTTCTCTTATTTGGACCTAAAAAATTTGTCCAGACGGGATTCGACTTTTGAAGTCTGTGTGCGCTTGTGTTCTGTTACTGATTTCACCTTTCTCTTTGGGTCCCACCCTCTCACACTTTTCTTAAAAATGCCCAAGCGCAAAGCCGGTCAGGTGGCGCAGCGGTAAAAAGACACGCTGCAACCAGAGCTGGATTCTGAGTACCTCGTATCGAATCCAGCTCTGCCTTACCGGTTCGAGGCTGAGTGGCTGTATGAGCAACGATTGGCCGGTTGCTAAGTTGGGGGGTGGGACAAAGAACCAGATGTGGGTCTCTCTCTGTCAGAATGCGATTACGACCTCTGCCGGCTGATTAGAGGTGCCTGCACAGAGATGAGGAAGAGTGCCCTTAGGGTGTGTCTCTCCGCATGCAACGCTAGGTGGCGCCACACTCATCAATGTGTGGGTGGCAAAAATGCATCCGGCTGCTGCCCATGTTTTGGAGGGGATATGGGTTGGCTTCGATCTCCTCGGTCAGGGCAGGGTTCGGCATAGACAGAGAGGAAGCACGATGCAAATTGAACAATTGAATGCGCTAAAGTTTTTTTATCATTCACGTAAGTGTCGTTTAACTGTATGCAAAGCAATCCCACAGCAGTCAAGCTGACATATTTTGCTTCACTGGTAATTAAACACTAATCAGGTTATTATATAAAAACAAGAAGCAGGAGACCAGTAAAATACTACATCTAAGGTTACAAGAACATGACTTATGAATTAATCATGTTTGAACAATATATATTGTGATTAAGCAACAGAAAAAATGTGAAAGTCAATTCTAGACAATCCTGTACCATGATGTCAGCGCACCTAAGGGGTCTTATTTTGATTACCAAACCATCATTATGGCCCACTGTGATGTATCTGACAAGCAAACTCTGGTGAACTGTAGCTAATAATATTCAATTCAATTGTAATGCACCCTATTTCCCTTACCACATGAACTACACATCATTCATCAGTACCTTATTTTTATGGAGTACAATGTAACATCCAGCAGCTCTGTTACCTTACAACATAAAGGTCCTCCCACAGTCCAAAGACATGCAGTCAGGTTAATTGGAGATACTGAAATTGCCCTTAGATGTGTGTGTGTCTTCCCTGGACTGACGCCATTGCAGGGAATGCAATGGTGTCAGTTTCTGTGAGTGCCTTGCACCCAAAGAGGGCTGGCATAAGCTCCAGCACCCCCGCGACCCTGATTCATATGAGCGACTTAGAAAGTAAGTGAGAGTGTTTAGTTAGCAAGCTAAACTCAGCTATGTGCTGGATGTTTTGCATGTGATGCATTTGTAGATCAGTGTCTGTAGATCAGTACAAATTAGCGAGCAAGGCTCAGAACTATCACTGCAGCAGAGCTCATCCATTTTCAGCTGACACTGTTTGTTTTGCCCACAATCGCATCACGGAATTAAGCTGCCGGTGATGCACAGGGTGCCCCTCTAAACCTCCAGTTAAATTTGACTGATGACTAAAGACTTAATGACTCGGTCCACAACCTGAGAAGAAATACATCATTAAAATGTGTTTGCACCACAGGGACTGCCTGGTCCTCTCATTTTTTGGCTGTTTATACAAGCATGAATACATTCATTAGATTTAATGATTTCCACTAGGTGGTGCCTGTAACATTATGGATCTGCTACATGAGTTGTGGGTTGAAGGCATTCTTTGGTTTTCTTCAAACACAAATCCAGATGTGATAAATGTGGTACAATGTGATTTAGATCATAATACATGTTTTATTGCTTTGGAATTCAAGTTTTGCAAATGAAATTGACTTCTTTTTCATTGTACCCTATGGCATTGCTTGTGTTTATAAAAATAGCTGTGCCATTTGCAAAGGAGGTGCAAGTGTCATTTCGAGGTCAGTGTATGACGCTGTCTGTTGGCTTTTTGCACCGTCTTCTGAGAAATCAAATGCCAAAGAGATCTTTACAGGTTCTCTAAATCTTTTAATAATGTGGTCTGTTTATGGTCGAATTAAAGTGTTCCTTGCAGTTATGCATAGAGAAACATTGCTCATGAACAACTTTTGTTAGTGTGGGTTGTGCTGGTATGAGTGGATAAGACACAGCAGCGCTGCTGGAGTTTTTAAACACCTCACTGTCCCTGCTGGACTGAGGATAGCCCACCAACCAAAAATATATCCAGCCAACAGCACCCTGTGGGCAGTGTCCTGTGACCACTGATGAATGTCTGGAAGATGACCAACTCAAACAGCAGCAATAGATGAGTGATCGTCTCTGACTTTACATCTACAAGGTGGACCAACTAGATAGTAGTGTCTAATAGAGTGGACAGTGAGTGGACACTGTATTTAAAAACTCCAGTAGCGCTGCTGTGTCTGATCCACTCATACCAGCACAACACACACTAACACACCACCACCATGTCAGTGTCACTGCAGTACTGAGAATGATCCATGACCATGAGTCCTGACCATTGAAGAACAGCATGAAAGGTGGCTAACAAAGCATGTAGAGAAACAGATGGACTACAGTCAGTAATTGTAGAACTACAAAGTGCTTCTATATGGTGGAGCTGATAAAATGGACAGTGTGTGTAGAAACCAGGAGGTGATTTTAATGTTATGGCTGATCGGTATGTATATATATACAGTGTATCACAAAAGTGAGTACACCCCTCACATTTCTGCAGATATTTAAGTATATCTTTTCATGGGACAACACTGACAAAATGACACTTTGACACAATGAAAAGTAGTCTGTGTGCAGCTTATATAACAGTGTCAATTTATTCTTCCCTCAAAATAACTCAATATACAGCCATTAATGTCTAAACCACCGGCAACAAAAGTGAGTACACCCCTAAGAGACTACACCCCTAAATGTCCAAATTGAGCACTGCTTGTCATTTTCCCTCCAAAATGTCATGTGACTCGTTAGTTTTACTAGGTCTCAGGTGTGCATAGGGAGCAGGTGTGTTCAATTTAGTAGTACAGCTCTCACACTCTCTCATACTGGTCACTCAAAGTTCCAACATGGCACCTCATGGCAAAGAACTCTCTGAGGATCTTAAAAGACGAATTGTTGCGCTACATGAAGATGGCCAAGGCTACAAGAAGATTGCCAACACCCTGAAACTGAGCTGCAGCACAGTGGCCAAGAGCATCCAGCGTTTTAAAAGAGCAGGGTCCACTCAGAACAGACCTCGCGTTGGTCGTCCAAAGAAGCTGAGTGCACGTGCTCAGCGTCACATCCAACTGCTGTCTTTGAAAGATAGGCGCAGGAGTGCTGTCAGCATTGCTGCAGAGATTGAAAAGGTGGGGGGTCAGCCTGTCAGTGCTCAGACCATACGCCGCACACTACATCAAATTGGTCTGCATGGCTGTCACCCCAGAAGGAAGCCTCTTCTGAAGTCTCTACACAAGAAAGCCCGCAAACAGTTTGCTGAAGACATGTCAACAAAGGACATGGATTACTGGAACCATGTCCTATGGTCTGATGAGACCAAGATTAATTTGTTTGGTTCAGATGGTCTCAAGCATGTGTGGCGGCAATCAGGTGAGGAGTACAAAGATAAGTGTGTCATGCCTACAGTCAAGCATGGTGGTGGGAATGCCATGGTCTGGGGCTGCATGAGTGCAGCAGGTGTTGGGGAGTTACATTTCATTGAGGGACACATGAACTCCAATATGTACTGTGAAATACTGAAGCAGAGCATGATCCCCTCCCTCCGGAAACTGGGTCGCAGGGCAGTGTTCCAGCATGATAATGACCCCAAACACACCTCTAAGACGACCACTGCTTTATTGAAGAGGCTGAGGGTAAAGGTGATGGACTGGCCAAGCATGTCTCCAGACCTAAACCCAATAGAACATCTTTGGGGCATCCTCAAGCGGAAGGTGGAGGAGCGCAAAGTCTCGAATATCCGCCAGCTCCGTGATGTCGTCATGGAGGAGTGGAAAAGCATTCCAGTGGCAACCTGTGAAGCTCTGGTAAACTCCATGCCCAGGAGAGTTAAGGCAGTTCTGGGAAATAATGGTGGCAACACAAAATATTGACACTTCAGGAACTTTCACTAAGGGGTGTACTCACTTTTGTTGCCGGTGGTTTAGACATTAATGGCTGTATATTGAGTTATTTTGAGGGAAGAATAAATTTACACTGTTATATAAGCTGCACACAGACTACTTTTCATTGTGTCAAAGTGTCATTTTGTCAGTGTTGTCCCATGAAAAGATATACTTAAATATCTGCAGAAATGTGAGGGGTGTACTCACTTTTGTGATACACTGTATATATGAACATTGCACAAAGCATCACACTGCCTCCTCCGGCTTGCGTTCTTTCCATAGTGCATCCTGGTGTCATGTGTTCCCCAGGTATGCGACGCACACGCACCCGCCCATCCACGTGATGTAAAAGAAAACGTGATTCATCAGACCAGGCCACTTTCTTCCATTGCTCCGTGGTCCAGTTCCAATGCTCACATGCCCATTGTTGGCGCTTTCGGCGATGGACAGGGGTCAGCATGGGCACCCTGACTGGTCAGCAACAAACTGAGATGCACTGTGTATTCTGACACCTTTCTATCAGAACCAGCATTAACTTCTTCAGCAATCTGAGCTACAGTAGCTCGTCTGTTGGATCGGACCACACGGGACAGCCTTCACTACCCACGTGCATCAATGAGCCGTAGCCACCCATGACCCTGTCGCCGGTTTACCACTGTTCCTTCCTTGGACCATTTTTGATAGACACTGACCACTGCAGACCGGGAACACCCCACAAGAGCTGCGGTTTTGGAGATGCTCTGACCCAGTCGTCTAGCCACTAATTACTTAATTTCTACCTACGGTTCAAACTTATTCGAAAGAGTTTTTAGAGTTTGTAGAGCCACTCACACATCTGTTTTTGCAAAATAGTTATGTCAAGATGTGTAATGGAGAAGACCATACAGTGTGAGTGCATGAACGTAAGCTTTCTCCATTTTTCTTCCACCATACCCATCCTGCCATTAAAAAGTCCTCCACTGAAAGTTAATGAGGAATAATCAGGCCGTGTGTGACGTTCTGGAGCATCAGAGGGCTCTCTGTCTGTCAGAGATGAACTTCAAAAGCCATCCAGGTGGTGGATGAGCGATAAGATAGCTTTAATGTACGGGGTGATTACCTCATTGTGATGTGCGTAAGGGACACAAACACATTAGTGCAGCCTCAGTCTTATCAAATGTGTCAGGTAAAGAATTATGAGGATGGAAACTCATTTGATTGATCATTAAATGACTGATGAGCAGTGAAAGTTACTATAAAGAATAAACGTGTGGCTGCATTGCATTACTGCGCGCTCAGTAAACTGCAGGCGATATTATATAAAATCCTGACATTCATTATCAACCTTATTTAACTTCTACAACAGTGAAGGACAAAGTTTATCGTTTTACTTTTCAATGCGTTCCTGCTCTGCTTAGTGCAGTGTGCTCAATCAAATGCAAGATTGTCAGTATTGAACTAAACGTGCCCAACACTGGCTGCATAGAAGAGCCAAGGTTCAAAACTACAATCTTTTGATTGACAGTTCAATGCTCTACCCACTAGGCTACCACCATCCCAGTCTACAAGATGGCTGACAATTTTGTTAAATAAAATATTATGATGTTCTGTTATTCTGGGTTTTATGCCTGTTTAACATATCAGTCATGTATGGCTGGTCAGTTGTTATAGTTCAGTTTATTGTTTTCCATATTTATATGGTGGGTCCATATTATTTCATGTTAATTTTTATGGTGGACGGTAAGTTAGAACTGTTCAGGATAGTAAAATCAATAAGCATGGCATAGAAAACTATTAAGCCCAGAGACTTGTCTACACTAATCTGACTACATTTCCCATAGGCACATCTAAACATTGTAATTCTGTACATGTTTAAATCTGATGTGAGAAGTAACAAGGAATAAGTATGTTGTGTAAGTTAGTATGGTTACACAAGATTCATCAGTTTAAGTCTTTAAATGTCAAGCACAATCATGGACAATTTAGTATATCTAATTCACCTCACTTGCACATCTTTGGACTGTGGAAGGAAAACCACACAGACATGGGGAGAATATGCAAATTCAACACAGAAAGGACCCAAACCGCTCCATCTGGAAATTAAACCCAGGACCTTCTTGCTGTGAGGTGACCATGCTACCCACCGAGCCATCGTGCTGCCCATGTTACATACGTTTTTTAATTCACTTTATTAAGGTTCAATTCTATTTCCCCATTCTGACTGTTTCTTAGTCTATTTGATTTTTAATACACCAAAAATGGTTAATTCTACACAAAATCTAAAGGGTTTCATTGTTATGTACAAACAGTTAGAAAAAGCAAAGAACACAAGTGTAAACACAAGATGAGGCAAAAACATGTTAACTTCTACTTGCCAGTGCCACATCCTCCCATCACCAACTAAAAAGGTAGATGTAGATCATGATCATTCATGAACACAATAAAGGAGTTTGTTTATTATGTTTTTTTTCTTCATCTATCCATTTTAACCAATCACCTCATCTCACTCAGGGTCACAGTTGGTCGGATACACACCCTGAACTGGGTGTCAATATATTGCATGGTTACACATGCACCCACACAAAGTAATCACAGTATAGTAAGGACCACACTATTAATCTCAACTGCAAAGCCATCTGTACCCAAAGAGCCCAAAATGATACTTACCAGACTCTCTTACCAGTTGTATGTTTTTTGTTTGTATTAGGGCTGGCACAGATCCGATACTCTGTATCGGTCCGATATTGGCTCAATTCACTGGATTATCTGAAGGAAATGTAAAATCTGTGAAATGTGTAATGTGTAATCTGATCCGATATTGTTGCTTAATGTAAATAACACTTAATGTAAATAACACTTAATGTAAATAACACTTAATGTAAATAAGGACATTGTTTGAGTGTAAAGCAATTAACACACGAAGACACGTTCCAATATAGGGCAGTTTATTGTCAGCTCACTCAGCAACTGCCGTAACAAGGTGCATCTTGATGACATCATTAACATGTTCCACTGATCTACAACTCATCCGCAACAGCCATTCAGAAATGAAAACACACTGATCTACTTAAACTTTTAGCATTTAAAAAAAATCATCTACTACTGCCACATCTAAACACACTGTTTAAACACAATAAAAATCATCTACTACTGCCACATCTAAACACACTGTTTAAACACAATAAAAATCACTTTATAAATGATAAATCGCTCACCTGAGATAAAGAAAACCTATCTTGTCCCGGCTTGGAGATCTCTCACATCCTCAACGATTAATCCATTAGTGTTATGAAATAAAACAAACGACACCGTTTCCGGTTTAGCCACAGACGTCCTCTTCAAAATCCAGCAGGGTTTAATCATCTAAAAACGTGACAGAACTTTAACCTCAAATCTCAACTGCATCAATTCTAATTGGTCCATCGCATTTGATTGACATCCACATCTTCCAATTGTAGACACTTTGGACGACACGCCGTAAAGCAAGATGTGTCACGTGAACAACAGCTCGAATGTAAGTGAAAGCAAAAATGCTGCTAAATGTTCTGTGTGTAAAAGTTCAAATAAAAACAGCAGTTTTGCATAAGTGTGATGTTGTAGGTTCTGTATTTATTCCTTTAGAATATTTGTTTCACAGTCTGAGCATTGTTATTTAGATAGCTAGTTTAACCATGGTGCATTGAGACATGTATTATTACTGCTTTGTTGTATGAGAGGAGAAATGACTGTATCGGATTGGTATCGGTATCGGTGGATACTCAATTTGCAGTATCGGTATCAGACATAAAAAAGTGGTATCGAGCCAGCCCTAGATTGTATGTTTACATTTTTTATCTGTTTTACACTCATGCAGGTAGCATTCCCCAAGCACATTCAGCTGCCCTATAATCTGGCTAAATCAGCATTTACCAGGGCTGAATTAATGCGACACCCACACAAACTGGTTGCTCACTAGTTACAGGGGTAGAAGCACAACTGGAAGCCTGGGAAAATAATTGCATTAGAAAATCAAAACCTAATATTACAATTGTATTACACTATGTAATTATTCTCCTCTTTCTTGTATTTTTATAACCTTTAATGACTCTGGCTGAGGTTTTCCAACTCCCTGCTTTTTTAAATGACCTGAATCTGTGGGCAGAAAAAAAAATTAAATGTTAGAGCTGCTCTAAAAGGCTAAATATAAGCTTTACTTAGAATAAACGTGTATAAAGAGTACCAGTTAGTGGATTGTACAAAACACCCTAATTAGCCCTGTCCTGCCATTCTACTAAACTAATCAACCATGATAGGAGTTTTTTCCACCTACAAAACAATCACCTGTACTATATTTAACCTCCTTTTAAGCCGTCATGTAGCATAATTCATACATACATACACCGATCAGCCATAACATTAAAACCACCTCCTTGTTTCTACACTCACTGTCCATTTTATCAGCTCCACTTACCATATAGAAGAACTTTGTAGTGCTACAATTACTGACTGTAGTCCATCTGTTTCTCTGCATACATTTAAGCCTGCTTTCACCCTGTTCTTCAAATGGTCAGGACCCCCACAGGACCACCACATAGTAGGTATTATTTAGGTGAAAATATTCAGCCAACAGCAACCCGTGGGCAGCGTCCTATGACCACTGATAAAGCTCTAGAAGATGACCAACTTAAACAGCAGCAATATATGAGTGATTGTCTCTGACTTTATATATACAAGGTGGACCAACTAGGTAGGAGTGTCTAATAGAGTGGACAGTGAGTGGACATGGTATTTAAAAACTCCATCAGCATTGCTGTGCCTGATCCACTCATACCAGCACAACACACACTAACACACCACCACCATGTCATTGTAACTGCAGTCATCATCATGCAGGTCGCACTCCCCAAGCACATTCAGCTGCCCTATAATCTGGCAATAACAGCATTTACCGGGACTGAATTAATGCGACACCCACACAAACTGGTTGCTCACTAGTTACAGTGGCTAGAGGCCCTGGGGAAATAATTGCATTAGAAAATCTTGTACAACCCCAAATCAGAAAAAGTTGGGACAGTATGGAAAATGCAAATAAAATAAAAATGCAGTTTCTCTTACATTTACTTTAACTTTAATTTGATTGCAGACAGTTTGAACCAGAGATATTTAATGTTTTGTCTGCTCAACGTCATTTTATTTGTTAATAAACATCCATTCCTGCATTTCAGGTCTGCAACACATTCCAAAAAAAGTTGGGACGGGGGCAATTTAGGGCTAGTAATGATGTGATTCTAAACAGGTGATGTCAACAGGTGATTGTAATCATGATTTGGTACAAAAGCAGCATCCAGGAAAAGCTGAGTCTTTGATGAGTAAAGATGATCAGAGGATCTCCAGTGTCAACAAATGTATGAGACAATGATTGAAATGTTTAAAAACAATGTACCTCAAAGAAAGATTGGAAGGGATTTGCATATTTCTCCCTCTACAGTGCATAATATCATAACCGATTCAAGGAATCGGGAGGAATTTCAGTGCGTAAAGGCCAAGGGTGCAAGCTTAACCTGAATGCCAGTGATCTTCAATCCCTCAGACGGCACTGCATCAAGAACTGCCACTCAGCAATAGCTGATATAACCACATGGGTGAGGGATTACTTTGGCAAACCTTTGTCGAGCTCTACAATACAGAGTTACATGCACAAATGCCACTTAAAACTTTACTGTGCAAAAAAGAAGCCTTATGTTAATCATGTCCAGAAGTCGTATCAAGTTCTATGGGCTCGGAGGCATCTAGGATGGACCATCACACAGTAGAAACGTGTATTGTGGTCAGATGAATCAGCATTTCAGGTCTTTTTTTGGATAAAATAAACGCGGTGTGCTCCGGACCAAAGACAAAAAGGACCATCCAGACTGTTATCAGCAACAAGTCCAAAAGCCAGGGTCTGTCATGGTATGGGGTTGTGTCAGTGCCCTTGACAAAAGTCATTTACACTTCTGTGATGGCAGCATTAATGCAGAAAAGTACATTGAGATCTTAGAGCAACATGTGCTGCCTTTAAGACATCATCTTTTCCAGGGACGTCCATGCATTTTTCAACAAGACAATGCAAGACCACATGCTGCACACATTACAAAGGCATGGCTGCGGATAAAGAGGGTACGGGTACTGGACTGGCCTGCCTGCAGTCCTGACCTGTCCCCAATAGAGAATGTGTGGAGAATTTTAAAACAAACAACAACGACCCCGTACTGTTGCACATCTTAAGACGTGTTTGCAGGAAGAACGAGACAAAATAAAAGCTGAAACACTAAATCACTTGGTCTCCTCGGTGTCAAAATGTCTTTTAAGTGTGGTGAAAAGGAACAGCAACATTACAAAGTGGTAAATGCTTTACTGTCCCAACTTTTTTTGGAAAATGTTGCAGGTCTGAAATGCAGGAATGGATGTTTATTAATAAATGAAATAAAGTTGTGCAGATAAAAAATGAAAGGTTCATCTCAGGTTCATCCTGTCTGCAATCAAATAAAAATCAAAGTGAATGTAAGAGACTCTGAGTATTACTTACATTTTCCATGCTGTCCCAACTTTTTTCTGATTTGGGGTTGTATTTTTACAACCTAATGACTGTAGAATAGAAGAACATACTATGTCATGTTACAAATGATTCCTGATCATGATAAATGAATCAAACCTAATTTTAAAACCTGAAGAATAAGGTGCCTGAAGGACTAGTTCTAAGCCCACAACTGCTGACGACTTAACAGAGGCTCAGCAGGTGAGCTCTACAGGGAAAGCTGGATATTTTTAGAATCCATCATACTGCAGGGCTTAAAGAGTTAATAGAGTGTGATGTGATACAGGATTTATTTCTATGGTATGAGGTGAAATGTGCACAGAATGACAGCACCACCTTCCAAACACCCCAAGGCTATAGGTGCATCTCACTTCTACAGCTGGAATTCCTCACACATTTAGATAATTCCATTTCTTGCTCTAAAAAAATGCACCAAGTCTTTTAAAGGCTTTTATAAATTGATTGAGCAAGAGCCTTCTCAATTCCCATCCCACAGCAATAAGAATATGAAGCAATGCATCAAACGGAGACTCTTCTCGGAGAGATAGAGAGAGGTTCATGCGAGATTGGTGATGTCTGCATGTAAAACTGTAAGCCTGACTAAGTTGATGGGCACCATGCGCAGCATTATTCTTCATGGAAATTATTTGCATAATGGCAAAGTGGTCAGAGCTCGAGCCAAGTTCTGCTCTGGGGGGGGGGGTTCAGTCATGGGAGTGAAAAGGTTCAATCAGATAAAGGCCAAGCTATGCTAGAGGGAGATCTTCAGCTGCACTACATTACAGCTTGCTCAAACCTGCTCTTAATCAGCCACCAAATTTGAGAAGCAGTGAGGTGAAGTCCTCCGGCTGTGAGGGTTATCAGTGCATTGACCGCAAATGTTGAAGCAAGTTGTTGGAGAGTGATATTAAGTGGGTGTAACTCCTGTATCTGATAAATTTATGCAGGATGCTTGTCACATTTACAACATTTATTCAGAAATAATCGTGTCCCTAGAAATTAATGATGTGCAGAAGCTGCAGTGCCCACATTTTATAGTGGTGGCACTAAAGGAAGATGAGACAGGGAGATTAGCAGAGCAGCATTACATGCACTACAACTAAAATTACATACCTGTATATTATAAAAACATTTTATTCTTGTGCACGGAGACTTTTACAATCATACGAATCTGATCTGTCAGCAAAATGTGCATTACAGTCTATAAATGACTGTTTGTGAAAGTGTATCCCTGTGGAAAAAGTCATTGTTTATAACACACAAATTTACTAGAAACTAGAGTTTACAAAATGTTGAACTAAAGTTTTCTTAAAACTTAATGTAAACCTTATCGGGGTTATCAATATTTACTGAAGACGGTCACTTGTGTATTTCTGATAAAAACAATATGTGCCACCCAGTTTGTTTATTTGGTGTCTTGTTGGGTGTCTTGATGCTAGTTAAATTGATTTTTTTAACTTCAGAGAAAAAAAAATAACTTGATATTTTGCTTTTTAGGGCCATGTTAGGGCTTTCACAATATGCTATACTTTTTCCTAATGTCTAGATCTTTTACCATGTTTTTCCCATAGTGTTTCATGCAAATGGTCGTTTAATTGTTTTATTTATTATGTCCAGGAAAAGAGGGGGAATTTACTGTACATGTGACTACACCATTATATTGATCGTGTGTGTGTATGGTAAGTCAAAGGACATGTGCAAATATTACAATTTACTGCACTGTTCATGTAAGTACTTTGTTATTCAATGCATATTGCGTGTAAGAATAGAATAGAACAGAATAGAATGCCTTTATATATATATATATATATATATACTGTATATACAGTATATATACTATATATATACATATGCAGGTGTACAGTACAACAAAATCCTTTTTTGCGTATCACAGCTCATTTGAAAGCTCGTGTCAGAGTGCAGAGTCAGCCATCGTACAACACCCCTAAAGCAAAGAGGTTTATGGGCCTTGCTCAAAAACCCAACAGTGGCTGCATGGCAGAGCTGGGATTCAAACCATCAACCTTTCGATTGATAGGCTACCGCTGTCCCAATTTATGTACATATGTTATTTAGAATACATTACATGTAAGTATAGTGCTATTTACTGTACAGTACAGGCAAGTTGGCTGCTTTTGATCATGCAGTGCTTATGACCATATTGTAAATATACATTAGGGTATAGTTATTTAATACATACAATATTTTTTATATATATATATATATATATATATATATATATATATATATATATATATATATATATATACATACATGTATATGTATATGTACAGGGGTTGGACAAAATAACTGAAACACCTGTCATTTTAGTGTGGTAGGTTTCATGGCTAAATTGGACCAGTCTGGTGGCCAATCTTCATTAATTGCACATTGCACCAGTAAGAGCAGAGTGTGAAGGTTCAATTAGCAGGGTAAGAGCACAGTTTTGCTCAAAATATTGCAATGCATTCAACATTATGGGTGACATACCAGAGTTCAAAAGAGGACAAATTGTTGGTGCACGTCTTGCTGGCGCATCTGTGACCAAGACAGCAAGTCTTTGTGATGTATCAAGAGCCACGGTATCCAGGGTAATGTCAGCATACCACCAAGAAGGACAAACCACATCCAACAGGATTAACTGTGGACGCAAGAGGAAGCTGTCTGAAAGGGATGTTCGGGTGCTAACCCGGATTGTATCCAAAAAACATAAAACCACGGCTGCCCAAATCACGGCAGAATTAAATGTGCACCTCAACTCTCCTGTTTCCACCAGAACTGTCCGTCGGGAGCTCCACAGGGTCAATATACACGGCCGGGCTGCTATAGCCAAACCTTCGGTCACTCGTGCCAATGCCAAACGTCGGTTTCAATGGTGCAAGGAGCGCAAATCTTGGGCTGTGGACAATGTGAAACATGTATTGTTCTCTGATGAGTCCACCTTTACTGTTTTCCCCACATCCGGGAGAGTTACGGTGTGGAGAAGCCCCAAAGAAGCGTACCACCCAGACTGTTGCATGCCCAGAGTGAAGCATGGGGGTGGATCAGTGATGGTTTGGGCTGCCATATCATGGCATTCCCTTGGCCCAATACTTGTGCTAGATGGGCGCGTCACTGCCAAGGACTACCGAACCATTCTGGAGGACCATGTGCATCCAATGGCGGTGCCGTGTATCAGGATGACAATGCACCAATACACACAGCAAGACTGGTGAAAGATTGGTTTGATGAACATGAAAGTGAAGTTGAACATCTCCCATGGCCTGCACAGTCACCAGATCTAAATATTATTGAGCCACTTTGGGGTGTTTTGGAGAAGCGAGTCAGGAAACGTTTTCCTCCACCAGCATCACGTAGTGACCTGGCCACTATCCTGCAAGAAGAATGGCTTAAAATCCCTCTGACCACTGTGCAGGACTTGTATATGTCATTTCCAAGACGAATTGACGCTGTATTGGCCGCAAAAGGAGGCCCTACACCATACTAATAAATTATTGTGGTCTAAAACCAGGTGTTTCAGTTATTTTGTCCAACCCCTGTATATGTATGTATATGTATATGTATATGTATATGTATATGTATATGTATATGTATATGTATATGTATATATACAGTGGGGCCAAAAAGTATTTAGTCAGCCACTGATTGTGCAGGTTCTCCTACTTAGAAAGATGAGAGAGGTCTGTAATTTTAATCATAGGTACACTTCAACTATGAGAGACAAAATGAGAGAAAAAAATCCAGGAAATCACACTGTAGGATTTTTAAAGAATTTATTTGTAAATTATGGTGGAAAATAAGTATTTGGTCAATAACAAAAGTTCAACTCAATACTTTGTAACATAACCTTTGTTGGCAATGACAGAGGTCAAACGTTTCCTGTAAGTCTTCACCAGGTTTGCACACACTGTAGCTGGTATTTTGGCCCATTCCTCCATGCAGATCTCCTCTAGAGCAGTGATGTTTTGGGGCTGTCGCTGGGCAACACGGACTCCACACATTTTCTATGGGGTTGAGGTCTGGAGACTGGCTAGGCCACTTCAGGACCTTGAAATGCTTTTTACAGAGCCACTCCTTCATTGCCCGAGCGGTGTGTTTGGGATCATTGTCATGCTGGAAGACCCAGCCACGTTCCATCTTCAATGCTCTCACTGATGGAAGGAGGTTTTGCCTTAAAATCTCACGATACATGGCCCCGTTCATTCTTCCCTTAACACGGATCAGTCGCCCTGTCCCCTTTGCAGAAAAACAGCCCCAAAGCATGATGTTTCCACCCCCATGCTTCACAGTAGGTATGGTGTTCTTGTGTTCTTCTTCTTCCTCCAAACACGATGAGTTCAGTTTTTACCAAAAAGTTCCATTTTGGTTTCATCTGACCACATGATATTCTCCCAATCCTCTTCTGGATCATCCATATGCTCTCTGGCAAACTTCAGACGGGCCTGGACATGTACTGGCTTAAGCAGGGGGACACGCCTGGCACTGCAGGATTTGAGTCCCTCTCGGCGTAGTGTGTTACTGATGGTAGCCTTTGTACTTTGGTCCCAGCTCTCTGCAGGTCATTCATCAGGTCCCTCCGTGTAGTTCTGGGATTTTTGCTTACCGTTCTCATGATCATTTTGACCCCACGGGATGAGATCTTGACCCCAAGGGAGATTATCAATGGTCTTGTATGTCTTCCATTGTCTTACAATTGCTCCCACAGTTGATTTATTTACACCAACCTGCTTGCCTATTGTGGATTCACTCTTCCCAGCCTGGTGCAGGTCTACAATTTTCTTCCTGGTGTCCTTCGACAGCTCTTTGGTCTTGGCCATGGTTGAGTTTGGAGTCTGACTGTTTGAGGCTGTGGACAGGTGTCTTTTATACAGATAACGAGGTCAAACAGGAGCCATTAATACAGGTAACGAGTGGAGGACAGAAGAGCTTCTTAAAGAATAAGTTACAGGTCTGTGAGAGCCAGAAATCTTGCTTGTTTGTTATTGACCAAATACTTATTTTCCACCATAATTTACAAAAACAATTCTTTTTCAATCCTACAATGTGATTTCCTGGATTTTTTTTTCTCATTT